>NW_016159112.1:46498-96745 GCF_001687245.7 Rhagoletis zephyria
ATATTTTTCAATCGACAAACTCTTTTTCTCTTCAGGAGACTTTCAGAAAACACAATCGTTTATTTAACAATTTATTATTATTAACTATTTTCTATGCCGCCTCCAAAACCTGAAAAAATGCAATGGGCGAACCCATTAAACGTCGTTAATATTTAACAAGTTTTAAATAACCAATTGGGTAATATTTTTTGAAGTCTCCTGAAGAGAAACTGAGTTTGCCGTTTGAAAAATATTGATATTCAAGGATTCTATACCATTTTTACGAAAAATTGTTGTTTCCCATATAAATTACATGGGAAACTTTGAGCGCTTTGAGCCACCTCTAAATCTCTTCTGATTGATCTAAAACTTTGCATACTTTAGTCTTTAGACACATGTCTAGGGGGTGAGACCGAGAATCTAAACACTTTTATTTTTCTCCATATAACTAGGGGCCACCCTAATGTGCATAAATAAACATATTTTCTCTGTGCTCTGTTGAATAAGGCAATATGCATGTGTTTGGATTAAATAAAAATTGAAATCTTACTTTGAGAAAAGCACTTTTTTGTTGCTGCTTATAAGCAGGCAATTGAAGACTAATAGGCGATGCTAATAAGCTTACTATGGAGCGCAACAAATACAATATTTTATTTCTTGTTATAGGTATAAGATTTTATATGCATGTCTAGGATTAGATGCGAGTATATGGTTGTAGAATATTAAAAACATTATTTTTTCATTTTTTTTTAATTGCGCATTAAAGAGTTATTCTTAAAAATAACTTTGGATGTATTTAGTTTCGAATAATGCCTCTTTTTAACTTGAAGCTGAAGCCTTGGAGCATAATGAGGAGTTAGTAGTTAAACGCGTTCCACTAACAGCAGTGGTAATCTGTTTAGGTTAGACATGTTAAGACTGGTCAAACTGACTAGTATTGTTACTGCGAAAAAAAATTTGACAGGCGGCACACCACACAGAGAAAAGAGCTTAGTTTCGTGAACTTTTTAAATACATTTTTCTCGAGGCAAGATTCAGTAACTATGTTGATATAACCAAACCACGATTTCAGAGAAATATATTTAGTTACCGTAACTTAAATCTTTTGTCAGTGTAGAGGCTTTGGTGAATTTCATGTGTTACCATTCTTTACTTTAGAGGGGCACAGAGAAAGCGCAAACATACATTATTGAGAAGCGATTGGGCTAATTCGCGAAGCCAAGAAGCTGCTGTTCACAAAATGTCGTCGTGTACTTTTTAGACAGTCATTGATATGCGGGTATCGTAGCCTCAATTTACCTGTGCATGACCCTATGTTGTCGCCTTCCCAACAGAAGGCTTTTATGGTGGGTAACATCAAAATATGAATGGCCTTCGAAAAGGAATTTCCATCAGATCGAGTATTAAATGATCGAGATCCAAGGAAGATGACATAATACTAGTTTGAGATGCTAAATGAAAAAAGAATATCAAACTTTCTTAAACTTAAAAATTTATAACGAATTGAAGTGGTGATACAAGTGGTAAATAAGTGCTACTATGTATGATATTTTATTTTTAAGTCCGCAAGGTAATTACTTCAACAAGACTGATCAATCAAACTAGAGTCAGTCGTTCTAATGGATCTTTCATTAAATCATATCACACTACCTTGAAATCTCGTTTTTTGATGTGCAGGCTAATTTATAGGTAGTTGAAGACATAAGCAGTTAAAGATATGGAAGCAGTTAGCACGACACGAAAAGCCGCCAGACAAAAGTTGTTTTTTTTTCTTGTCTTTTATGTTTACTCATTCTCTGTGACGTTGACGTGTATCCGTATATACAAAAATATGGGGGAGAGGAGGTTTAATTCATACTGAAGAACTGCTTGAGCCAGAGGTTTTGCGAAGAGTCGATTTAGTGTTCAACAACATGCTAATTAGAACGGAAGATTATTGAAATCAGGCCTACACTTTGTAGTAAAGATCGAATTGGAGCTGGAAGCTGGTGAGTTTACGATGACAATCGGAAGGTTTTAAGCACTTTCGGTGTATAGACGTTTAAACCTGAGTCCTTCAACGGAAAAGATAATAAACTGGCTTGGAAAACTCAAGTCGAGCTGAGGGAGATTCATAGGGACATTATATGGCCGACTCGGATCTCGCGCCGGTGCTCTGCTCATTGGGCCATTGCGACTATTACAGCAAAGTTAGCGAAATTGAAATTTATTGAAAACAAACGAAAAATTTCATAATCATTTGTTAAGAAGTTAAGTAATGGGTTTTGTTTACTTAACTTGATTTTATTAAATGCTGTTAATGAATCATTAGCTGACTCTGAGAGGGAATTTTTTCAAATCGTAATCATTAAACGACTCTGAGTGCGGCCTTACTTGTAATTTTTATTTATGCTTTTATGCGTTCAGAAAATGAGAATATATTTTCGAAGTTTTATTCTAAAGCCCACTGATTGTCGTCACAAGGTTTTTAAAGTTCAAAATATGTGAATGGTCAATTTCAAACTATAATAACCTGGTAAAGCAACGCCGTCTTAAAGCTCTGAAGAAAAATTCCCCACTCCAAAATTTGGCATAATATTCATCCTTCAGGCGAAAAGCGAAATTATCTACGAGGTTCCTGTATATTTACTAAGAGTGTATGTCCAAAAGCAAAATAAGTTGCACATATCGTCACCTGAAATGCAAAAAGACGTAACAAACATCATCGCTGAAATGCAAAAAGTCATAACTAATAAAAAATTCAAAGTACACTTTTTAATTTATATGATGGATTTCATCGAATTACAAATTCCCACATCATTTTATCAAAAAAAAAATAAAAATATTAGTCACGGCTTTTTCCATTTCAGTTGCGATGTTGTAACGTCTTTTTGCATTTCAGATGACGATATATTAAATTTTATTTTAATTTATGTTAATATTAACAAATTTGCTTAGATAAAAAGACAATAAACATGGCTTGTTTTTAATATAACACGCTGTGTGTTGGCTACTGATGCCGCAACTAAAAGCGCTGGCGCTGTGCTGTGGCTGTCACTGTTGATGATAATATCTTATCTGATATTTATGCTGAGCAATCACGTGAGTTTGTACGAGTATAGCAGTAATGTCTTCGATGTATGTACATTAGGGCGGGTCAATTTGTATGCGAGATTTTTTCGACTATAGGCGTATAGTATAGGAGGATTCTACGTGTAATTCTAAGCAAATTTGCCAAAGAAACCATGGGTTTAAAAACAATTCGTAGTTTGCCAAATTTCGAAAATAATTTATTTTTTTTACTTAGCATTTTGCATAGTGTCATAAGTGCCTTAATGAGTTTTGCAGAAAAATAAAAAGAGTGGGAAAATACCTTTCTGCTGATACCGCTAAGCTTTGGGCCAGTTATTCAAGTTTTTCTTCAACCAATCTTTGAAAAAACTTAAGAAACTCCATCAAAAATCTCATTATTACGATTCCGTTGAAAAGATTTTTAAATACTTTTATGCAGATTCTCTAAGCTTAAACAGTTTTGTCATCTGAGGGGATTTTCTTCAAAAAGTTCTTTAAGAAACTATTTTCATGCATAAAAACTCCATTTTTGGAGATATTTTCAAATCGGTCGTGAGTAACTCTTAATATTTTTCCGAAATATTTTGGTGAACGTCTTCAAATATAATAAATTTCTAATCCCAGCAGGAAAAACCGCAACTTTTTTCGGTGATCCAGCCTAATGTACATACTACATACATGTGTATGCATGTAGTTTGTATTGAATTTTAGTTGTGTGAAAAAAATTTGTCAAGGATAAGTAAAATATTCGTATACTTTTATTTTAGCACGTGAGAAAATGTGAAAATTTTCGCTGTTGCGCCCTCTGGCGGATGTCTAAAAATAGATTCGTCATATCAAAAATCTCTTATAGCATGCTTTTATAAAAATTGTAAGCACTTCTTTACGGCACAACAGCAAAATGCTAAGTATAAGAAACCTATTTTCGCAATTTGGCAAACTCCCATAGTTTTTTCGGCAAATATGATTAGAATTGACCCGCTCTAATGTACATACATTTTTTTTATTGTACCCTTTTTAAATATTTAATATTTATAATAAAATACAATCGGTGTGCTTTTGACAAAAGTAAAGAAATCATCACATGGAGAAATGAATTGCTTTTTAGATATCTAACCGCAGCTTAAAAGCAAAAGGCCATCCACATGGTGAGCTATGAAAGGGAAACAAAGCTAATAATATTAAGCACTCTTTTTTTATTTGCTGCTCTTTTAATATTAGGATTGCAAAGATAAACGCGCAAATAGCGCAGCGCTCGATAAGCTATGAAAGTAAGTAAACACAATGTCAGTTCGTTAAAAAAGAGTTTGTTGAATGCAATTAGGTATAAGCGCTAAATGATAAAAAAAAAACTTTAGGCTAGTCTCGTGTGTAAGGTCCAACAAAAATTAGTGTCTCTAAATACCTAATCCCTTAAAACAACATTAGATTTTTATTGTTAGAAATCTACCTTTCTACCAGAAATTAATATTTTTAAAATAAAATCTACCAGTTTTGGTATAATTGTACCAAAACGGCAATACCGACTGTTACACCCTGACGCCTAGCACTTGCACTCCATAGGAGCGAGGATAACATATTCGTGTGGCATATATAAAAAATGCAAAACTGGCATCAGCACTCGGCCTATCGTGAAACTTTGTGTTCTGCCCACACGATTGCGCAATTCGTATGTATGTATATCACTCTACTTATGTAGCTCGATAACAAACTCCCTAGAAATTAGACATACATTTTCCTCCTAGCCCTGAATTTTCTTATTTCCGATGATGAATTCATCCTTTGAATAAGTATACGTAGCAGAGAATTGATGCCGCGAGATCGTATCCCACTGGCTCATGCTCGTCTCGGCATTTCTGCCGCCCGCATCTGAATACGCAAAAGACACGCTTCTTCATCACCACACCCGACCACACAGCCCTGACAGAGCGTGCAATCCCGCCCGCATCACTGCCATCACGAAAGATGTAACAACAAGGCGAAGGTGGCTGCTATTCGGCGACAAGAAGTCAATCAAGCGAAATATGCAAGTCAACGGCCGCGTCCATAAACGCCGAGAACAACTGCATCGTCTATTTAATGCAACGGTATCTGCCAACGCGAATTCATACAAAGTGATAGCGGCAACGCAAAAATAAAAATCTACACTAACAAATTTTACGCGCAATGACAATCAGAATAAAACGAATTTACAGCAAGAACATTATTTTGACAATCAGTGCAACCGCAGCGAAAATCTAACTCCGTCGGTAACACCACCTTGTATAAATGCGCCTTGGGTAGCATCCCTGCATAATCTGCAGTAACATTTGCATCACATTGCAAGAGGAGGTGCAAGAGGGGCGATTTAAGTCATGATGAGACTGAGACTGTGGCAACCTCGTTTGATACCCATATTGGTATTCTACACTGCACTGAAATTTTGAAATAATTTTTAAAATTAATAATTTCTTCGAAATTTCAAAGTCCTTTAAAAATAATCCTACTACTATTTTTGGTACGTTGTTTCGCGAATATATTGACTTTTTTATGCGTAAAATTGACTGTCGCACTTGCATTTTTATACCCGAGCGCACTTGTACACAAGGGTATTTGTGGAAAGTGGGCGTGGCATCCTGGTAATTGATTGAAATATATAAACAAGTTTGTCATTTGAAGTTTTCTATAGTTCTTTTTTTATTTACAAGATACGGGCAAAAAAACGGGAATTTCATTAAAATATTGGGTTTAGTGACTCGTACTAACTCGCTGGTTGGAGTTACGGTTATACCGCAATGCACACTTTTGCATAGCATTCAATTCTGAAGAAAAACGATCACTGACCATCATTATACCATAAAATGCCTCTGAGCTACAGAATTTTGAAGAAAACAATCAAAGTTTACGTACGTATACTGTGAAAGGGAAGTCTTTGCACGACTTGGCCGAGCACTTAATATTAATATTAAGCGCTAACATTTTCAGAGAACTTGGGTTTAGATAGAAAACTTGGCGAACGAAGCACCCTAATGTGTACATGCTTGTTTTCTGCTGCTTCAATCATATTTTATAGATATTTTATTAAATATTCTTTCTCTATTTAAGTTAAGTGGACCCGTAGACATTGTGAAGATTTTGCTATAGAAAATAAAAAGCACAGCATAAAAAGCGTGCAGGCCAATGCTGAAAAGACATTTTCCACGAATTTCCATTAGTGTAAGCACACAAAAAGAATTCACAAACGTATATGATTTAATAAGAAGCTATGTAGACCGAAAAAAGGTCAGCCAGAGGCTGCATTCATTAATTAATTGTATAAAGCCAATTTGCAATTGAAGTAGGCTGACAAATTATGAAATAAACAAAAAAAAAAAAAAAACATATTAAAAGAGTAACAAATGCACAACTTAGGTTGCCAACCTTTCGACGCAATAAAATGATTACTTGTGGCAATGTGGACCTGAATATTCAAAATGTTTAGCGTTGTCAGCAAGTTGAGCTAGAAAAAAATTACATATTTTCAAATAAATGAGAACATTAATAATAAAAGAGAAAAGGCCTGAGAAGCAGTCATATGCAGACGATTCAAATGCTCCTTCAAGAAGTCGGAGAATAATAGTGCGAAAGTGGTTATCCATGACTGCGTAGTTTATAATTTTCTACAAAGTTACATAGGCACATATGCATCAAGAAATACTTTTGAATTGTTGGTCATGTAAGTAAATAAATACCCCAGGCTGTGTGCCTACAAATAGTGGTACAAGAATTTGTTAAATGTTTTTTTTTTTTTTTTATTATTAAAGTATTGTCCATCATCTAACAAAACCTATATATGTACCTATGTAAATACAAATTTCACACTTTGTGCGAAACATATGAAAATTTGGTAAACCTTTAGCCAAACTGCTGACCAGAATTTCTGAAATTTAGATATTATAAAGTGCAAGTTATAAATTGTTAAAAACCGCGTTGATTTTTGGCGATTTTTTCACACATTTTCTTCCGCTAAGAAAGTTTGTTCCGACAATAGTTTTGTGTGGAAGAAAATTCAAAAAAGCAAAAACAAAATATCAACAATTTACGCGATTTTTTAACAACTTAAAACTTTATAAAAAACTGCATACCAAATTTCAGGGTAGAAATTCTAATTATTTAATAATAATAATAATAATAATATAGATGAAGCATTGCAAAATTTTTTTTTTGTTAGATGATGAGCTATACTTTATGGAGTTCATCCGCATGTTATTACACAAATGGAGGGGCCTACCATTTTACGTTGCCTCCTAATGGATAATTATTTTATGAAAAGCTTCTTCACTGCAGAAATAGACTCGGAGGTTTGCCATTGCCAGGCGAGGGATGGCCGGTGTTAGAAAAAAACCTTGTTCTAATTTAGATGTTGCTCGGACCAGGGATGGAACCNTGTTAGATGATGAGCTATACTTTATGGAGTTCATCCGCATGTTATTACACAAATGGAGGGGCCTACCATTTTACGCTGCCTCCTAACGGATAATTATTTTATGAAAAGCTTCTTCACTGCAGAAATAGACTCGGAGGTTTGCCATTGCCAGGCGAGGGATGGCCGGTGTTAGAAAAAAACCTTGTTCTAATTTAGATGTTGCTCGGACCAGGGATGGAACCCTTGTCCTACGGAGTGGTAGCACGAATCTCTGGAAAATGGAAATGGTGAGTTGCATATTCTATAGAGGAGTTCCCAAGGTATCGTTCCACTTTCGTGGACCATAGCGCACGAAGAGTTAATACAGTCACAGGTGTACTCAGGTATAACAATCAGGAAGAAAAAAAGAGACCGAAACCTTGAATGTAAACGGCGTGCCTCTATGACGACCCGAACAAAAGGCAGAGCCTCTCGGATTGGAAGCGGCGTTATAACGTGGGGCATGTGTATGATGGGGCCTCTCTTCGATGCAATGCGCGAGCGGTTCCTCGGAGGCAGCCTTTTTTAAGAGTTTTGCACGTGCCACTTGGGGATAGTTTCTAGAGCAGAATAATTTTTTTTTTTAATTTCGTATAGAACTCGGGAAAATCCAAGAAATAAGTACCAAAAATTTTTCTTCTAAATTTTCAACTTTTCAATTTGATTTCTTAGGAATTTTGAGTATGCAGTTTTGTAGCCCATTAAATTTTAGTGTAATAGGGTGCAAGTTTCAAGTCTCTAAATATTACCGTTAATTTTTGAGAAAGACAGAAAAAATTCTCAAAAAGAAATCGAATTGTAAAGTCGAAAGTTTTATGAAAATTTTTTGGAATTTCTTGAATTTTCCTGAGTTAAATACACAGTTAAGAAAATATATTCTGCCGTTTTTTGCTGCTGAATGAACTATATTTTTATAAAAAAAAGGGAAAAATTTGGTGTGGCAAATATAAATAAATAAAATCGTCAAAACGTCAGGGTATTCATATTTTTGACGCCGACTGTATATGGGATTATATTATTTTTGTGTTCAAAGCGCAGAGCTACTATACATAAATGGTTGACCACAATTTCACAACAATAGCAGCATAACAAAAAAACTATGCAGCGATGAACACTTTACCAGGCCACACAAAGTGGACCCCTTAAGTGGTAGTAAAAACGAAAATTTTTAATGGCCTTCAACTTGAAACGCACATAAATTTCAATTACTGCAAATACGACATGGCCAGTAGTAGTCCACTACCGTAAAAATCGAGTACAAACAACAAAAAATATCACTAAACTGCTTCATTTCTCGGCAGAGCGTAGTAAGGGTAAAGGCAACTTGAGCTATTGCCACTGAAAAAACAAAAAATTTAAATGTAGATGTGGACAGTAGTCTACGTACAAGAAATTCGGATGAAAACAAGCTTCTACCCGGGCACGAAATCACTCGACTACAGCAAATTTGATTTTTCAATTTCGGGCAGATTAGGTCAGCACAGATAACTGACTGCGAAAGTGAAAGTCGAATGTTGGAACTATGGATATCCTCAAGTGGTGCGCACCTGTGATGATGATGATGTGGGTTAGAAGGGATTCAATGGACCAAAGAGGAAATCATAGCAAAAATGTCTGTAAGAGTCAAACCCATGCATTTCATGTTTATGTGGCAGATTATATTTTTTGTAGAGCAAGCATTCATGTAGAGCATTTGATCTACATATCAGCATCATCGGCGACCTTCCTAAAAATAGGAAATGTCTTTAAATACGAAAATAATAAGACCCCAAGCAAAGTGAAATAAAATAATACTTACAGGATTAGCCCTTTAAAAACTATTATGTTTTTTCATGGAAAGGAGAATCAAAGAAAATCAAATAATTTATGAAAGGAATGACCCCACGTAGAAAAAAAAATATACATAATAAATATGTAGTTATTAGTTACATACGTACATACATCGCACGTGTACACAGAAGTGTATGCTCCAACTACTAGTTATTGGTTTTGACTATTTATTAACAATCGTAAACGATCGGAATCTTATTAAGGCGGTGTTTCGAAACACCAAATACATAAAAGCTAAGTAAAGTATTTGTGCGTATATACATATATACATACGTGTCTCTCGCAAATATGAGAAAGCAAATTAATAGATATATCAATAGAAGTAATAGCATGTTCCCACTATAGAAATAGTAACTCAATCACCCACACGCAGATGACTTTTACATAAGGATATTTATGTACATACATATATACATACATACATATACGATGACCATTCGTCCTGGTTTGTACGATACAGTTCACTTTTTCGTTAATTGTCCTGGTAATTTATTTATTTTGTAAGGGATGCAAAATATTTCTGTATTTCTTTTATTGCCTCATATTTGCCGTGTATTCAGTGCGCGGAATTTTAATGTCTTAACAGCTCATAAAAATTGCATGCCTATTAAGCAATTTTAAACGATCGTAATTTTCCCCATAAACAGTTATTATATTTATGTAGATCTGGACGCTTGTGAATCGAATTTGGTAGTTTCTGAAATTGTAATTTTGCGTATAAAAACTGGGTTTGTCTGAGTATGAATAGTAATTAGATGTTAAACATTTTTGCTCAAATTTCTAAAACAAATTTTCGACAGAGTGTCAACAGTTAGTAGCTTTTCAAATGTTTTTCTTCTTGAATATTCTATGTGGAATAAGGCTGTCAGTCAGTAGAGCGCATCACGATGTGTGGGCGGAAAAAAAATTCAATTTGTTCCAAGCAATTTTTAACACTCACTATGAAGGTATTTTAGTACTGCAAAAATAAAGGTATTAAGAAACAGTTCTATACAAATAACTTGGCAAGTTGTGTTCATTTGTCTGAAAGCGCCTGTTGCTTCTTGTGATTTTTGTTGGTGAATTAACTATATTTTTATTAGAAAAAAAGAAAAATTTGGTATGAAAAATATAAAAAAATACAATCGTTAGAACGTTAAGGGGTGGATATTTTTGACGCTCACGTTAGTTTTAAACCAACAACGGTCCAATGGCCTTGGAGTGATGCAAACATTTGGATTGTAATGTTAGCCTTATGGGGTAACCAAAATATGTTCGTTTATAACTTTTTAAATAGCATAAATGGAGAGATGGGGATTTCACATACTCATGGAATAGTAGTTGCAGAATACGACAGCATATATAACTCAATTCTTTGTTAAGTCGACTTAGACGGTTATTGCTTATGACCGCAGATATGTAGTAGGTGCATACTTACATATGAATGCTTCACTTGCGAAATCGATTAACTCCATTAATAAAAAGTTGAGACATGCGATCAAATAATGTATGTACATGAGGGTGGTCTAAAAAACAATTTTAAGTCGGAATTTTAATGCTCTCACCCCCTAGGATTGTTTTATATCGAAAAAAGTATGCCCCTTTTTTATTTTGAAATCAAAAAAAATTTATCGAAATATTATCGAAAAATATTAATTTTTAAGAAATCGATACCGTTTCTACGAAAAGTTGTTTTCACCCATATAAAATACATACATGGAAAACTTGGAACGCTTTGGGCGACCTCTAAGTATCTTCTGATTTCAAAATAAAAAAATAGGGGTATAACTTTTTCGGTATAGAACAATCCTAATGAGTGAGAGCATAATAGTTCCGACTTTACTTTTTAACATGCATTTCTGGACCAGCCTAATGTACATACAATTTAAAAAAAAATTCCCTTAATAATGTAAATTCATATAAAGAATGTCTTCATAAATATTATATGCATATTATTACACCGTGCGACAAAAACCAAAACTTTCAAAGCTCATTTAACAACTAATATACTCACGAAACTATGGACCAGATGATGTAGTGAAACTGCGTTTTTTTGTTTTTTCTTCTGACGTCTGGGATTTTCTAAAGACTTTCTTTTAAGAATATGATTATCTACTTCAAAAAATTATTTAAAAAGGTCAGTGCCATGTAGAATAATAATATGGGTACCAAATAAAAGAGAAAGTTCTGTAGAATTTAAAAAAAAAAATTAAGTCTTTTGGTTCTCAAGGACGAATAGGTATTGAAAATACCTTTTTATTTAATTTCATGTTTTTAAGCTAATAAAGATAGAAGAGCAAATTCGAGGATGTGGTCGTGTGTCTATTAGTCCTTAAGCTAAATTTTTTTCAAGAATACACATTACAAATTTTCAAGGATATTCAAGGAAAGAATATTGGGACTTTCTCAGTACCTATTCGTCCTCATGCACCAAAAACTTTAAACATTTTTAATTCTACGGAATTTGCTCTGTTGCAGTTTTTTCAACAATTTTTAATCGATTTGGCAATTGGGGCATTCGTATATCAATGTACCATATACATATCGCACCCTAAATCAAAAACAGTCACAACTCAAGAATTTTCAAACTCGTTTTTCCCATAAAATAGTTCGTTCGTTTCTATCATCTGCCAAAAATTTCTTGTCATTATTATCTTCTTTAACTGGAAACACACTACTAAGAGACTGTTTTTGTTTTGCTTGCGTCGCGTCTATCGATAGCACAGGTTTTTGCGTTTACTAAACATTTAAGGTCTTTTGAGTTGTAACTGTTTATAATTTAGGGTACAATATGTATGTACATATGTATGTATGTATGTATGTATATATGCCTGTGAAAGCTGTTAAGTGGATATTAATCTTTCCATACGGTCAGTAGGTCAGCGAGAGAACGGAAAGCGAGAGCAGCAGCACACAACAAAGCTGTCACACACACACACTCTAATGAAAACATGCAAAACACAAACTTCTGGAGAGGGCGGTCGCAGGATGGATTGCTATTTGTTGTTGGTGTGAAATGTGTGCACAAGAAACATGGGCTGGCAAAAAGTCTTTGGATAGAGTCACCCCTGTGGAGGTCTAACAGGTAAGCAGTGCCAACAAACAGGTAAAATCTGTAATTTTTTAACAGGAAAATGTATTAAGCAATTTGAATGAAGACTGCGCAAGGCGAAAGCAACAAACCGTCTGTCTATCCTAGCAACCTTATTCACTGCTTTTAATGCCAACGCGGTTGCTGCAGTTGATGGTAGTTTTCGTTAAAATATAATAATTATTTTTCCATGTGCTTGTTGAGTTCTTTTTTCGGTCTCACTTTTATAGTGACTTTACGGCTTTTCAAAGTTTTTATGTTTTCGCTTTACATACAATTCTTTTCACTTCCGCTTAGTTGTTATTGTCAACAAAGCTCTGCGGTAATTTGCATTTTATTTTTATATAGCATGCTTTAATGTTAGCTTGTCTAATGCAGTGACACGCATACCCATGCAATCGTACATTCGCTTGTGTTGCCGAGGAAGGATTTGCGGTTGGTCAGTTGAGAGGAGCTGTGTGAGAGAGTTCACAAGAAGCAGCGCAAAAAGCGTCATTTGCCTTGGCTTAGAGCGCAATAGCCGGCTAATGTAGCTATGGATTCCTGTATGTTTGTGTGCATGTGTTGACGCCTAATGGCCCCTGAGCGATGCGCGTATTTTGTAATGAGTTCGCAAACATGCTTATTGTCGTGGTCACAAAAAAAAACAAAAACACTATTTAGCACTGGTATTGTCGCCATGACAAATAAAACTGGATTACTATTGCAGGCATACGCAAAAAAGCATACATATGTATATGCTTTCAAAACAATAATAGCACAGTTTATGTTAAAAAATTTTATGTACTTGCGGAGCTTAATAAGACACTCATTAAATGAAGGACATTTATTATACGGTCAACACGAGTAGCTTAGTGTTAATATAAACGTATGTTTAATGCAATTGTATAAGTGCTTCCAATTTACGGTTGTACATATGAGCGGCGCTGCCCCTCGTGCTCGGCGATTTTAATGCCAAGGTGGGCAAGGAAAATTCAGGCTCCCCGACGAAACGTCCGATAACGGACGGAGGCTGATCGACCTCGCCGCATAAGAAGATCCACCAAGCTACATAGCTGTCGGCAGATCGAAAAACGAGAAAATAAATCGATCATGTTGTGATAGACGGAAGGCATGCTTGCGTTTTAAACGTACGTACACTCCGAGGGCCAAACATCAACTCGGACCATTGGTTTACAGCAAAGAAACATACATAGTAAAAAAAAAACAAATAATAAAAATTATTAACTTTAGATATAGCTTTATTTTTAATCCAACCTTTAAATATAAAGTGAGCGTTAAAGAAGCGGCTGTACATGCTCACTAATGCACCACATGACCGCACTTTACATACTTTAATGGCACACTGATGCTAAAGGAAAATGCATGCTGGCAACACACTTAAAAGTCAGATGTGTACCTAAATATTCCAAACTTTTTGGCCACGTTCTACATATCGGAAAATAGCTTTTTTCACTTTTTCGGCTAAAGGCAAAACTTCATATGCTGGTGTTGGCACATTTAACCCCAAGGAACATCAACAAATTAAAGGTGTCTAAGTTATACAGCTGCCAAGTAATCTACACCCAGCGTGGGAGAGGAAGGCAATGCAATTTGAAGCGTAGTTGTGACTGAAATAGAGATCACAACAAAATTTAACCAACCCAACAGAGAAGGATGAAGTGCTGTCAAAAACGGCATGAATATTCAACTAAAAAATTAGTTTTGTATTTTTTCATCCGTGTTAAAGGTACACATGTACGCATTACAACTTAGCATATGTGTAGTATATGTATGAACATTAGGGCGAGTAATTTTTTTTTTTTATAACACAGAACGATTCTATGTATAGTTTAAGCAAATTTGTCGAAGAATCTTGGGTCCAAAATGAACTTGGGGTTTTCCAAATTGGGAAGATAGGTTTCGCAGAAAATGTGAAAATATTCACTGTAACGCCCTCTGGTGAAAGTTAAAAAAAAAAAATATAAGTGCAGAAATGGATTCCTCATACCAAACGACCCCTTATATAAATAATAAAATATTCACTGTAACGCCCTCTGGTGAAAGTTAAAAAAAAAAATATATAAGTGCAGAAATGGATTCCTCATACCAAACGACCCCTTATAACATTTTTTTATACAAAATTTAAGCAATTTACGACACTACTGCAAAATGCTAAGACACCTATTTTTGCAATTTGGCAAACTCCAATTAATTTTACACCTATGGTTTCATCGGCAAATTTGCTAAGAATTACACTTAGAATAGTCCTGTGCCATACACACATAGTAGAAAAATTTTCTTATACAAATTGACCCGCCCTAATTTGCATGCTTATATACTTCCATACTTTTGGACAACTCTTGTGAGTGGATGTCAAATAGCAAACACACAAATTCTAGTTACGCCTGAAGCTATACTATACCAAATTGAATTGCCCCGTCTGTTGGGTCCAGTCAGTGCGCTGTCGTGCTAATGACTAAAAGTAAAGTGTAAATATTCATTTGCATACGTGTGCAGTTTTTCACGCTAGCCATACAACAATTTGAGAATGGCAATGTTAGGAAAAATAAGAAAAAAATTGGAACGAAAAACACAAACTGCAGGTACCGTGAAATCCAACTAAACATTTTCAACATACTTTTATAAATTTCAGTCGCCGAAAAATTTTGCGAAGAGGAATTAACATTTTGTCTTCCTTGTGACTGTCGTCATGACGAAGGTGTTTAACGCGAATTTAAAAGAACGCATGTGAAATGAGATTTTGCAAATTTGAAATACATATTTATATTTATGTAATGAAAGGTACTCAGCCATGTAAAATTTGCAGCTTTTATTCATGAACATTCGCCAGGAACAGGTGAGCCGGGGATTCTTGTTCACTTTGTACAAGGAATAAAATATTTGCATACTTTTGTAGGCGTAACACAAGTTTTCCTAAGTGCCACTTTGCCTGAGAAAATACATATTTTCTTTAAGAGAACAAAGAATGCCAAAGGAAATAGGATTAAATTTACAAATGTGAATTATCCTTTTACATTTTGCATTAAAATTAATTAAAATCTGAAAGCGTTTAAAATAATGTAATATGTCGTCAGAAATTTATTCACAGAAAGGGCGATCCGAAAGTTTTAATCATACATATATACATACACTGGTGGCAGAAATAATAGAATCGGCTTATTATGACCAGTTTTGGTTATATTTCTTTGATTAATTTAATTTTTAATATTCTCTGGATTAAAGTCCAGCTAGTTATGCAACAAACACCACATAAATCCACATTTTAAACTTCGTACCAAATTATAAAAAATTCAACGAATTTTCACGAAAATGGCCATTAAATTTTAGTACAATAAGGTACAAATATCAAATGGCTACAAAATATCCTTGATTTTTATTTTATTGTTTTTTTTTTGCCAACGATTTCACGCATTTTTTTTTCTATACAAAATATGCTCGAAAATATGTTTGTATGGAAGAGAAATCAACGGTATTTTGTAGCCACTTGAAACTTGCACTGCATACCAAAAAAAAATGCTTCGGCTTGGTTCTGTTGTGGTAGCTTTTTCCTTTTTAATAGTTGCATGGCGAAGTCCCTTGATACAGTTCGTAGTAGAGCCTTCGATTTCCCTGAGATTGCTAGAGAAACAATTGCTTGCGAGCATCGCTCACCTCATTATATTGGAGGGATTCCCGATGCTCATTTTAAGGACATGTGTTTATAATAGTGGGTATTTAAACCCACTAAATGTTGAATTTCTTTAAAGCGCAATATTCGTCTTTCTCTACAATATAAATCGTGTGTACCCGTATGTTCTCTCCCATTCAGGTCCACCCATAAAGGAGCCGCTTTGCGAATACCACACTACACTGCTCTACAACCGACGTTACGAAAATTAAAGTTAGTTCAAAGTTTGTCATTTATTACTAGTACTCAATTGCTTAGGAGAAAGTAACTGAGGCTAATTTGTCGGTAGAACGAGGGCAGTTGTTTTCAAATTTAAAAGAAAAAAATTTCACTAATCTATTGTATTTGAGCTTGAGGTCCTTTCGATGGGAAAAAGCACTAATTTACATTCTTAAAAGTTATAGTTCCAGGAAATTTCTCCCTACGGCTGCGGTGGCGAAGCGGCGGAATAAGTCTAGTAAATTTATAAGGTTTGCAATCTGTGCCAAAATAGAGCGAAGAAATACTTCAGCTCTTCAATAATTGTATAACAGCGATTTACCAAGAATTTCAATTAAATATAATAATAATAATAAATGTTGCACTGAAATAGCTGGAGGCACTTTCGTTGCTTATGAAATAGCCAAAGTTCAACGAAGCACACAATTAACAAAAACAACAACAACAACGACAAGCACCTACATAGAAGAAACAAATGGCAACAAGAGTAAGAGCAATTTTTAATAAGTAGAGAATTTCCCAAGCACTCAGAGGTTGATTGCATTGCTCTAATTCTTTATAAGAAACTGCGTAACATGCAGAAAGGGAGCAAAAAACGTGTGAGAATATTTTATAAAACGAATTAGAAAAACAAATGGAAAAATGTGTATAAAAATAAATAAATATGAAATATGACAAGTCGAAGAAATAAGGGTGGTCATAAAAATCAAATGAATGATTTTTTTAGTCTCACCCCCTCAATCGGTTATACCTGACATATTACATATATATTTTGGTCCCGATTGGTTTCAGTCAAGGCCGTGTCGCACAGGGATCAAAGCTCAGTTAACTCTACAAAGACTCAAAAAATTAAAATTAAAAAATAATAATTAAAAATATATTAAACAGATATTTTTATGATATTTTTCCGCCTTAGTATTTAAATTAAGAAATTTTCCAGGATCACCTTTTTAATTCATACAAAACGTAATCTTAATTTCATATTCATTTATTTTACACCATAATTAAAGACTAAGTTAAAAATGGTTCCGATAGAGATATGTGTTGTTTGCCCTGCTCATTATTGGCGCAATTTTGTTGTACTCCTCTACAAGTTTAACTCCTCTATCTGCCGTGTCATTTAACACTTTTAAATGCTTTATCCTATTAACAGTCGTAGTAATATAACTTCTAATTGATGCCTAACAATTTGGGTAAAAAAAAATCTTTATTAATGGAAAACCGATCAAAAACGCTAACCTTATTTTATTTAATTTTAATTTTGAGTCTTCATAGGGTAATCTGCACTTTGACGGCACCAAAATTTATATGTGATATCTTCGACTTTAGTAGTATAGATTTTGGGTATTAGATGAAAAAATATTAGTTTTAAGTTTTTCAGTCTTCATATAAAGAAATATAGAAGACTTTGCCCCCTGTACGAAAATTTATATGTGGTATCTCCGACTCCGAAAAATCTGATGTAAAAATTTGCTTCCTACATTTAAGGACCTCCCTAATGTGCATGCATGTATTTATGTATAAGTTAGCATAGTTATTAGACCATACCACCTTATAAGCAAACGAAAAATTTTGTTGTACACGCCTATCCTACTTAAGTAAGTCTAAAGTATTTTTACATTTTTCGGTGACTCAAATTCGGCAATAAAAAAATTTTCTTAAAATGGTTCTACTGAAATAATCGAAATACTTCCTAAGCAAAAGTTTAACGATGGTGTACTTGCGGTCAATGAGCTTTGGAATCAAGAAAAAAAAATTATCCTCGAGAAAAGAACATCGATAGATAATACTTTAAGATCCGACCGTAAATACCGAAGATATGAAGAAAACTGTAAAAAAGGCGTCCGATCGGCTAAATTTTTATTTTTTTTTTTTTTNAGCTTTGGAATCAAGAAAAAAAAATTATCCTCGAGAAAAGAACATCGATAGATAATACTTTAAGATCCGACCGTAAATACCGAAGATATGAAGAAAACTGTAAAAAAGGCGTCCGATCGGCTAAATTTTTATTTTTTTTTTTTTTGAAATTGGCTTAGAAGCATACTTTACATTCGAAAGTATACGGCGTTGTTGTTTTCTGGTACGGTCTAATGCATTTATAGATATTTTTATTTATTGAAAAACAAAAACAAGAACAAAATGGCAACAACACCTGCACATAACGATGACGAAGCTCAAAGCGTGTTAAACAGGAATTGAAGTGAGTTGAGGTGAAAGAAATTGCAAATGAAGTGAACTGCAAAATACAGTGTGAAATCGAGTTTCGTATCAACGTCAATGTCAATGACAGTTCAAGCAAAAGTATGCGGTGGCCATACTTGTGTGTATATGTATGCAAATAGATTGAGTCCAAATGAGACGTATGAAAAGTAATGCCCAAAGAAGCTGAGGAGGATTGTTACCGAAGATGATATTGAAGATGATGCTGATGTCGATTGTGATGCTGATGAGGCTGAAGAAGCTGACGTTTCATATGCATGATATCAATCTTCTTTTCGTTTTAAGTCNTAAAGTATGCGGTGGCCATACTTGTGTGTATATGTATGCAAATAGATTGAGTCCAAATGAGGCGTATGAAAAGTAATGCCCAAAGAAGCTGAGGAGGATTCTTACCGAAGATGATATTGAAGATGATGCTGATGTCGATTGTGATGCTGATGAGGCACAGGAAGCTGACGTTTCATATGCATGATATCAATCTTCTTTTCGTTTTAAGTCAAAAGGTCCGCCTATCATCGCTTTTTGCATATGAACTGAAGTATGTTCGGGTACATACGGTATATACGCATGCCTGCAGCTACATACATACTTATATGTAGTATGTATTTGTCTTTTCGAATAGTGACTTACGCGCTTGAATGGGTTGCTGACAAATTCAAATGAAGTCTAGTAATTTCGAAAAGGTAGCGCAAGGAAGGATTCGGAAAGTATGAAATTTACATGGGAATATATATAAAAACGTGTATGCAGCAATAGTGGTCCAATTTTTGTAAGGGGAAAAAAATTTCATACTAGAAAACGGGGCACCACCTTAGATTTTTCCAACCAATACAGGGTGCTCAATGACCTTGAAATGCGGCACTGGATCGCTATGAAACTGGCAAAAATATTGTGGATTTTTATAAAAAGCGACTGTTGCCAGGACAACTGAAACTTGTGATATTTTTTTGGATAATTTGAAATATTCTTAGGTTACTTAACCATTTTTCTGATTAATATATGTACACAATACTTCTGGGAGTAAAACATGAGCATCATGAGCATCCCCTAAATTTATACTTAGAAACGAAAAGTTTGGTACCAGCACCGCTTTCGGCAAAAGGAAAGATTTTGGGGCAAACCCTATATCGGGAAAAAAATTTTTGGAGCACTCTAATGTAGCAAGCATAGGTACTTAAGCGTATTAAAATCTATAAATAATGACGTCAATTGATAGTTGTGGGATGAATTGTGTCGTCGCAGGCACTGCATTAACGAATGCTCACGTAACAGTTCAACTTATCGGATTGAATTGAATTTGATTTGTTTATACCAGCGTTGTGTACCGGATGAAAGATTTTATCGACTCGGTTCAGCGGTTCGAACCGTTTTTGCGCCTTTGGACTGGTTCGTGGGGAAAGTTTGTCCGTTAAAAATTAAACCTTTATAAAAAAAAACGATAATTTTTTGGTTGGTAGAAAAGTGCGGTTAATCCGGCTAGCAACCGGTTCGTTTCAAATCCGGCTCCCGTCCTTGGATAAGACTGAGCTGGACTACATTGTGGTAGATTGGGTGCAGTTGGTTTGGATTGGATCGAGTTTTAATCGATTTTGCAAGCGCTGAAGCATAGTTGCCCATTGGACTTGATATCTAGAAAAGGCTGACAAAATTTACGAAAAGTCAGGTGGGCATTGGAAGTCATTACTCCTCTACAAACTTTCCATACTCTTTATTGTGAAGGAACTCATCCAGTTTCATACAAGCACAAAGTGGTTTGTCGATTTATGTAACCCATATGGATTGTGTCTCATCATAAGCCTCGTAGGTCACGAAACGCTTGGTTTATTTTGTAGATGTCACTATTGCAACAGCGATGCTGCACGAGTCTTACTCATAAGATTCTTGATTGTCTCCAGTCCTATGGCATGCTGTGGTTTATTGGTCGTCAAGTCGTCAAGCAAATTCGTTTAGTTTTCTTAAACAATATGTACAGCGTCCCGGTACCCAAACGATCGCCATGCCACCATCCAAAGCTAAATGACATGATAACAAATCCAACAGAATACTAATAGCCGTCCTTGGTTGTTGCCGCGACAGTTGGTTCTACGTACCCGAACCAACCACGTTTAATATCTGGCAAAACCCTTTGGGGAATTTGTATGTTGTTGGAAAAATAACAGCGGCCCTTGATGTTACACTCATGGCACCACTGACCGTTGAAAAACATATTTCTCGGCACACAACAGTAAATTCCTGCATGGGCATAAATTTTCCAGTGGAGCATACATATGCAAGCCACTTACACATGCAGGTACAAAATATATACCACAATGTATACATAAGGTATGTAAGGACAACGAAAGGCGCGCAAAGTCTGAGCGATAATGCCAAGTGGAGGTAAAAAAGTCGGAAAATTGGATGCTAAGCGAATCACGAGGCAACTTCAATTTTATCGATACTTTTCGAAAGTCAATTGGGTAAAAGTAATGTGCGCCGCTTCTTAGAACAAATTTATGTATACAGCATACATAGTATATTTAGTAGACAATGCAGCCGCGTTACTGAAACAGTAAGAAACTTTTAGAAACTGCGATATCAGACAAAAGGAGAAGCCATAACACTCACTTCGTAAAAATGTGTAGTCATATGCACATAAGTCTTTCGCTTGACTGCCTGTTCTATATACATACGTATGTATGTATTTACTTTACATAGTACTTTTTCTTGGCAGTCAGTTGGCGGTAGCTGTAGCTGAATTTGATTAGATGTGCATTCGCGTCAGCTTTCATTCGTGTTAGACAACGTTTCTAGGAGAAACTGCGAAAGACTTGAGCACATAACGAATGAATGGAAATGGGAGCAACAGAAGCTGTGCCAACTTATTCCCAGTAGAACTCATTCCGCTTTCATACCTACGCATTGATAGCACTATTAATAGGGGAAATTGTTAGCGCTCCTCATAATCCGTCCTTTGGCAGATATGTAATCGATAGCATTGATTAAGGTAATCATTTCAAGAAATTCAATTTGCAAGTTAGTCCATGGTTGCGAAAGAATGAAGCTCTACAATATAGACGACATAAGTATAGTTTATTTTTGCAGTTACATATATAAATGCGCATTGGCGGATAGAGACATGTCCTAAGGGTAATGAAAAGTTGACATTTCAAAAAAAAAAAAACTTGATAAGTGAAATATATTTGAAAAGTAGATTCATATATATGTATGTATGTACTATATGTATGTATGTAATATGAAAATGGTATAAATAATTATAAAAGTGCCTCCCCGTTTTCGAGGATTATGCTGGCAATCATCGCGGTTTCTCGGTCTGACATGCATAGAATCTGTCCATTGCAACTGTTCAGTTTGGTTCATAAATACCCACTGACATTTCTTGCTCCATACAGTTAGATATTCGCAGGCATAACAGTCTCAAAGCTAACAAGTCCATACTAAGTAGAAGGGAATGGGCCGTAGTAGAAATATTGTAATGACATTGTGACCAAGAGCAAGGCCAACCTTTGAAATTGAAGTATACATGGAGCATACATCAAAATCGGCCGATGGATTATGCGATTAACTNGGTAGAAATATTGTAATGACATTGTGACCAAGAACAAGGCCAACATTTGAAATTGAAGTAGGTATACATGGAGCATACATCAAAATCGGCCGATGGATTATGCGATTAACTATGCTTTCAGACCTCATGTCCAACAAAAATTCTTTCACTAGCGAACCTGGCACGAGTGGCCTGGCCAAAATGGTGTAACCCGGCCGGATTCTGTGTAGAGCCTGGCTAGATTTCCGTAACTGAGATTTCCTCGACAATGCCCAAACAGGTTCTGGTATGGAAATCCGTTCTACAGATAATCTATTTCGGCGCTTAACAGATTATCTTAACAACGATTACCTCTTGTAGTGTTCGCGAAAATATTGCCCTGGGGCAGTTATGCCATCGAGATAAATCTGTAATCCTGAAAAAATTAACAATTTTTGTGAAGTAGCGACATTGTCCTAGATCAAGTCATTTACGATTTCTATGAAGAAAAATAACCCTTAAAAAACCCTAAACTGAATCGGTCAAGAGAATATTGCCTTTTGGTTTTTTAATTTTATTAAACTTCGCATCCAAGGGTTTTTGGCTGCTTTTGCTGATTACGAATCTGAAAATGGCTTTTAAAAATTCAAAATGGCACATCCAATATGACGGAACAGATTTTTTTAAAATTTCAATTTTTAATGAAATTTTATATCCAAAGGTTCTGGGTGTAGCTGATTATAAAACTGATCCTATATGACGGATGCAGTGGGGATAATTAAAAAACTAAAATCAAAATTGGAAATTTCAAAAAACGCTTTACGTCAAAAGAATTTTCAAGAATTTGGTTGAAGAACGAGCACATGGGGGTTCTGCAGTGGTAGCAATATAATACATTACTAATCAAAATGGCACATATTTGATTCAATAAAATGCAGCCGGAATAAGTAATGTTGGTGCAAAAACCGCAAGAATTTCTTCGGCTATCGAATTCTTTTAAGTGTTTATTCATCATACCTTCGTGGTTAGTTTTAGTTTAAGGTTAAATTTCACCTTTTTTAGGAAAATAAATCTGTGATTTTTTGATACTATTTTATAAGATTTACAAGAAAAAATTCAAGTGGGGAAATAACTTCACAAGTCAATACTATGTAAATATGTGTCTTAAAAACCACTCTGACTCGAAAAGAACAAATTAATATCGACACGAAAATTGGTTTATTATAGTCAAACTTATATTAACTTGATAAATGGAAATTCATTTGAAAGTAAATGTAATACTAATTATAATAGCATTTTGGTGCTTACACTTTTGTTAGGGGTTTGGCCAAGCTTCTCCGCCAATTTCCAGCGTGCGTCTCGATGTTGTAACATAAATGGATATCCGTAGCCGGATTCCAATAATCGATATTGCTAATTTTGATCGCCAAAAATCTCTAAAAGAATTGCCGTTGCGCCTAACAACATACAACATCTAGTTACATTCCCCTTATACTGACAGATTTGGTTGATTACACATTGCATCTGTTGCTTTTATGCTGTGTACTTTTAGACCCTACCGTTTTTTAGAGAATTTTGGCGACGGAAATTTAGCGTGGCGATTGTCAGAATTCCACTGCTGGTAAGAGTAAAATCCCAAAAAAAATATAGAGAAATGTTTTTTCTTAACAGCAGTCGTCCCTCGGCAGGCAATGGTAAACCTCCGCGTAAATTTCTGCCTTGAAAAAAGTTTCTCATAAAATTCATTTGCCGTTCGTAGGCGGCGTAAAACTGTTGCTGCCTTTAGCATTAGATTACCGCAAATTGAAAATAATTTAATTTACTTTACAACATGTGAACATACTGCTTTGTTTATAAGTAAATTACCAACAGATTGAACAAATTTAATGATGTAAGAATAAATAACAGTTTGAGGCACAAACGTTTGTGTACAAGGACACGTGCATAAATCGCAGGTGCCACCGCAATTGCGTAAATTGAAATGATTACGTACTTATTTTGTCCAGGCCAGAATCAGTGAGCCATCAACAAATTATTACCTAATTGAATTTGGTTTTATGTATTCATTTTCGTACTAGTATAGTGTGTAGGTATGTATATAGGAAACTTACTCGAATGTAGTATGTGTCTGGTATGACCATGCGTTGGTGTTCGTTAGTTATGTTCACAGTTAAATGGTGCTTTTATGTTGCAGCTGCTGCTGTTGTGGTTTTGGCAGCCTTTATCCTCCGCATTTTCACTGAACAGTCAGGCAGGCAACATGCCAAACATTCAACAAGGAGATTTAACAAATATCGACGAAGTAAGCAAAATTGCAAGTAAGAAGGTGTGGTAAGCAGATGGCGATATAAGGTTGCGGGTAAAATAAAATGTCAAAAGAGGTGCGTCGAAAAGTCAGTCATCGCAGTAGATGTTTATGATAGTACACAAGGCTGTTAAGGATTCAGGTTTTCAATCAAGGATATTTAAATTTTGATTGTAAAGTATACTACAGCCCAGAAGATTATTTAGGTAGGCCTTCACATATGAAGTCATTCTAAAGAGTTTATCCCAGAAGAGCTGAAAAGGTGATTCGCTGCATGCCTAAGTACGTATATAAGTATAAGTATAAGTTTATGCTGGTTATAAAGTGGTAAAACTGACAAAAAACTAAATTGTTCACAGAGAAAGAGAGAAAAACCAAAAAGTACGGTCAAATACAACGTGGACGGAATTTTTTGGTTACATAGCTGTTTTTATAATTTGGCGATTTGCTAAATTTTACGTAAATATACGCTTTTTACTTACACAACTTTTGAATTGGCTTCGAAAATACATAGCAGGGATGGTTTGACAGTCCTATCAGGTTTTAACTGCAAAAAGTCTTCGGCTAAAAGCTTGCAACTTCTGACAAAGTGCGAACCTCTTTTACGCTTTCATTTTTCCTCTAATGTGCCAGAGAACCGAGTACGGGAATCTTTCTGGTAAATTCAGGCAAAAACTTGTAACTTTTGTCGCGTTGGTGAGCGCAACTATTATCTAAATTCATTTCTACATCACAAAAAAATTTTGAAAAAATTTCGCTTTGATAACAACCCTGAATAAAAATCTTAATGAAGTGTGATTTTTATGAATTAACGAAGCAGCTTCAGGATAACTCCTTCAAAAACTCTTCTGGAAGCGCTGCTATGGGCAGCGAAAGCAGAAACCCTTCAAGGCCTCTTATAGCTCCTGAAATTATCTACTGGGAAATGCACAAGTTATGCACATACATTAAGTAATGTTTCTCATAACAGAATAAATTAATGTCAGATGCATACATATCGATGGTCCTCTGCAATAACGACATAAGTCAAAATTAAAAAAATTAAAAACTCTTACCACTGTTAAGAAGATAACGTTTCTAATCCTTGTCTAATCCTTACTAATTACAGCAGTATTCCTTACTATTTCTTTAATAAGGATTAAACATGGATTAGAAAAGGATTAGGGAAATGAGCCACTTAACAGTTTATTTTTTGAATTTTGAATTGTGTCGTTATTGCAGAGGACCATCGATATAAGCATTAGCAAAAAACGTCGAATACCTGCACTTAAATATTGTAGAAATCCCAATTTCCGTTAAACAAAAACAAAATAGATTGGCCTTTATCAAGTTGTTGAGCACAGAAATATTTTATTCATAGTAAAGCCTTAAGCATAGACGAGATAGATTTAAGATTAAGCCTTGATATCCACAGGATAACTTGAAACATGTGCCATACTTGGGCAGGTTAAGCTTTTTTGAGAGCCTTTTCGTAATAGATTTCTTAAGCAAATAGATTCTACATATATAAGTTCTGAATATCGACGGTTCCAAAAGCCCTATCTCAGAAAATGGCCCAAGAACGCCCTATCTCAGAATTTTGCTCCAAATGCCCTATCTAAGCTCAAAATATATGGCAAATTTATGTTGATATAGGGCAGGGCTAGCGAGCTAAAGGCACGCGTGCCATTGATGGCACGTAACAAAATAATTTGGGCACGGTATTAATTGAGAAACCAATTCATCAATTTCTTCTAGCAGTATTTACAAGATTTTAAATTTTTCCGTATGCTAAAAAAAAAAATCTTATGCAAAGTTATGTTCTAAGCAACATTGAACTTGAAAAAAAAATATTTTTTTTTTATATCCTTACGTTATTTAGTGGCACTCATCAGTTTTATACACGGCAGCAATATAATCAACTAATATTCACAAATCAAAGCCGAATAGAGATATTTTCTATAGTAAGTATTTTTTTTTTTATTAAATTTTATAGCTTATTATCATCCCTTAAAAACGACTACATATTTGACTGTTGAAGATTTTCTAGCAGTATCTCACTGTTCCGCAACCCAAATTTTGGACGTGTGTAAATACAATATTTTATGTAACTACCGCTGTCTATCAAACCCCAAACAGAGAAAATCTCTCTCTCTCTCCACTTACAGTCATCAACGCCAGTCCCTTATTATTGCGCGTTGCTTAACTTTGCTTAACTTTTAATGAAGTTATCATAATTTCTGCAGAATTTTATAACATTGTAAGTAGCCGCAGGATGGCAAGCAGGCAAGCAGGCAAGCAGGCAAGCATGGAAATCATGAACCGAAAACGACAATCAGCCAAGCGATGAATGAAATACATACATTCACAAATATATACAGCAATTAAGTTGTGCAGAGAAGTTGTGCTTTTTACACACTTAACTGCAACAAGGCAGCCAGGTGGTGTGACCAAGTGGCACAGAAGTTAAATGAGATCTTGGCATCTGCACCGTGCCATAAATACAAATAGTTTAGCAAGTTTGCGGAGGATGTAGGAAAAAATGTCCACAAAAATGATTTAGCACAAGCTTCGATATGCGAGTTTACTTGTTTGTGAGAGTGTGTGTGGATACATATTTGTCAATGTTATTAATGTTAATTAATAGAATGGACTTGTCGACCTCAATTTCGGCGCTAACTCGAGCCCATTTGCGTCTTAATTTGAGGTTACGTGCTTGGTATGTATAAGCGTGGGGGATGTGCGGTAAATGTGTAAGTCAGCAACTTTAAGCGGTACTATTTTTGGCACAAGGATGCTAGTTAGTAAGCGTTTTGACTTTTTATACCTCAGCTGTGTCTGGGTGCGCGCGCGCTTTTGATCCAGATATTGTAAACTATTACCATACGGTGGAGGGTGTAAAGATGCTACATTTTAGCTAGGTTGAAGGCTTTTTCTTGAAGAAAATTGTAACTCTGGTTCGATGTCTGGATAAGGCGCCAGAGAATTTATCGTCTCTTCTACTATTTTTCTTACTCATTTTTCGTATCCTTTTCCTATTGTTCCTCTTTTTCTGCTCCTCTCCTTTACCCATTCATTGTCAACCTCTCCAACCTCCTATCTTTTCTCGATTATATTCCTTATTAACTACATATCGAATTATTTATTAGTTTTCCTCTTCTTAATTTAACATCTCTTCTTATCTACTCTTCTTTTTCACACATCTATCCCCGTTTTTTACCTTCTTCATAATTATTTCCCCTTTTTACTCCTTAATGTTGTTTCCATTTTTTTGATTTTTAATCATCCTCTTGCTCTTTCTTCTTCGTTTTTTTCCTATTATTATTATTTTTCTTCTTCGTCTTATTGTTCTTATGTCTTGTTCTTTTTTTCTTATTTCATATTATTGTTCATCTTTCTCTTTGTTTTTCTTCTTTTTCTTTCTTTTCATTTATTTTTCTCCTTTTTACTTCTTTCATTTTCTTGTTCTTTTTCTTCTTTCATTTGCTTGTTCTTCTCCTTCTTTCTTTTTCTTCTTTCATTTTCTTTTTCATGTTCTTTCTTCTATTATTTTCTTATTCTTCTCCTTCCTTCTTGCTAATTTGGCTTTCTCTTCTCTTCTTCTTCTTTTTCCCTTCTTCTCTATTTTTATTTTCCTCCTTTCTTTTCTCTTCATTTTTTTCTTTTTATTTTTCCTTCCTTCAATATTCTTTAGTCTTATTCTTCCTTTTTACTCTGTTTCGGTTTCCTCTATTTTCCTCCTTATTATTCCTTTTCTTCTTTTTTCTTATTTCTTGTCCACTTTCCTTCCTCTTTGTTTTGCTCTTTTCTTATTTCTTCTACATTTTTTTCTTCATTCGCCATCATTTACTTTACTACTTCTTCATCTTCCTTTTTTCTTGCTTCTCCTTTCTTCTTCTTTCTAATTTTTTTTTCAAGCTTTTCCCCCCTTTTCTTCTACTTTTTTGTTCCTTATTATTTATTTTTTCTTCTCTTTATTTGGTTTTATTCTCTCTCTCTTCTTTTTATCTTGTTTTATTCCTTATTTATTTTGCTCTTTTCCTTCTTGTTGTTTCTTATTTATTTTTCGTATAACTTTTTCTTTTCTTCCACGTTTTCATTTTTCCAGTGTCTTTGCCTGCCATTTTCCTCTTGAACTTTTTCCTGTTTTCCTTCGTCATTTTGTTTTCCTTTTTTTAAATTGCCACTAAAAGCGGATAGAGCATCAAGTCTGACGACCCAATTATCAAAGCGGTTGATTTTTTCTTCTTCGTCCCTATTTTGAGGCGCAAAAGTCCACTTATCGTATATTTCTGAGCACCTCTAGAGGCCAATTCAAGCTTAAGAGAAAATGCAGAGTTGATCTCACCTCATTGGTCTCAAAATTCGCCGCGTGCGATTCAACGGGACTGTGACCTATTAAGAATTCCAACAAAATCGAGGTCACGTTGGAATGGAAGACCACCTAGCCATTTCGTCCGCCATTTATCAGACAAATTAGTCTCAGTAGAGAGTATTCCCAGTCGGCCGAAAGGGTGCTCAAACATTTTGGACAATGTATTAGGTTTCTGTGACAGCTTCCTAGCTATTATTTACCATATTCGAAAGGAAAAGAAAAAACCTTCAATTGGAGGAAGAGTCGCAAGGAAAATCTTATAACCATTATCTAGGGAATAAAACAGGTTTTGACTTACCAAAACAAAATCTCGATATGTATTAACTGGGGTAAATTCGTTTTCAATTCTTATGGAGCTCGGTGCTCGTGTCGTTATTCGCAACCTTAGCAGGTTTGTGTCATGGCTTTCAATATAGTAATTAGTAAAGAAGTCTCGAGGGCCTTTAAGAATTTTGCCGTGTTGATATAACCATTCTACATAGACTGGCGGTCATTACAATAGACTCGCCTTACTTTGAAGAGTTTTGGTTATATTTCCATGGTTTATTTTATGTTTAATATTTTTTTATAAAAGCCTGGCTAGCTATACAACAAACACCATATAAATCCCCTTTTAAAACTTTAAACAAAAATTATAAAAATTCGACAAACTTTCGCCAAATCTCTAAACTTTTCATTCAGAATTTTTAGAAAATTTTCTGGTATGTAGTTTTGTAGCCCATTCAATTTTAGAACTAAAGTGCAAGTTTCAAGTGGCTAGAAAATACCGTTGATTTTTGACATTTTTTTTGTTGACGATGCTAGGCATTCTCTTCCATTGTCGAGCACACTTTGTACGGGTACAAATTCGTGACACCGTCAGCAAAAAAATTCTTAAAAATCAATGGTATTTTGTAACCAGTTGCACTTTATTATTATTAATTGAATGGGCTACAAAACTGCATACCAGTAATTTTTCTAAAAATTCTGAATAAAGAAGTGTAAATAGTAGTTAAGTGAGTTGGACAATGACACCTAAATGTATGCCACGTGCTTTATGAATTTCCATTTAAATTTTATTTTAGATGCACAAACAGACAGCCCACAAGAATATAATCAAATTTTTTACGCAAATTAATTAGAAAATTCCAGTGATCGCATAGTTTAGAGAGCAATAAAAGCACGAAGAATTTCGAAACTACTTGGTAAATTTGTGTATTAAAATTTTTTTATTGAATTCAAAATGATACTAAAAAATATTTAAAGCATACAACTCCCGAGCTAAAACCAAAACAGAAGTAGCAGTAGTGATATTTTATGGGCTCATAAAAATTTCTGAGCATATGTTTGAATGCATATACAAATGTATGTATGTGCCTCACCAAGAGAAAGCTGCGTGTTTTCCAACGTAATTCTAAAATTTATAATATTTTAAGACTTTTGCCAACAAATTTGGGAAGAATATTAAGAATTAAAAATGTTTCTAAAAATATCATTTTATTGGTGACGTTGATATCATTTTTAAACACTTCTATTCAAACCTATTAATTACCTCGTAAGAGGAGGTAATTTTTTGGAAAAAAAATTTTAAAAACTAATATTTAGAAACTCGGTTTTTGCAAGGTATTTTGAAATCGGTCCAGCTTTCGTAAAACTTAATACTTTTCCGAAATATTTTGGCGGAAGCCTTAAAATACAAAAAGTTTTATATTACCAACGGAAATTAATATTTTTCCGAAATATTTTGACGGAAGCCTTAAAATTCAATAAAATTTATAACTGCAACGGAAAAACAATATCGTTTTTTTTTTGTATAGAGAGTGATGCACCCTAATGTAGATGCATTAGACTGCACCAGAACAAAAAAAAATTTTGCCGAAAGAAGAGGTCGCCTTATTGCATTTTACGTGATACAGTGACTCAAACAAGTGACCACAGTTGTTTTTTAATGTTGACGATGTTTTCCAACTTAATTTTGTTTTATTATTTTTTTAATATTGACCAAGCTTTAACAACAGCCATATCAATAAAAGTTTCAAACTTTATATAAAATTTAGCAAAATTTAACAAATTTACATTATATTTTCAAAGTTGTTAACACAAATTTTTAGTATTTTTTTTGCATTAAAGCCCTTTCACGCGGCCCAAAAAGCGCGTCTATTTTTAATATTTTTTTCCTTCTTGTTGAGATTTTTGCACTTTTTTCCGCATAAGCATGAATTTCTTATGAAATTAAATGTGTGAAACCGTTTGCAACGAAATTTCGAAGAAATCAACGCCAGTTTTTGTAGATTGCACTTGTTATATGAAAAAAACGGAAAACCAGTCACCACAAAAAAATTCTTAAAAACATACGGGGTTTTTTAGACGGCTAAAAATTCAAATAGTATGAGCTATAAAACTGCATATCCAGATATGTTTTGAAGATTCAGATTACAAAGTTTGAAATTTTGAAAAAAAATATTGAATTTTTCTAAATTTTGCATAAAAATTTAAGCTTTTATTTATATGGTTTTTGTTAAAGCTTGGAAAATATTTTTATAGAAAAATAGCAAAAAAATATTGTGAATATTAAAAAAACAAGACGTGGTCACTGTATCTTTCGACATTGNGTATAGAAAAATTGTGAATATTAAAAAAACAAGACGTGGTCACTGTATCTTTCGACATTGACAATTGGATCTTAAAGTTTTTTTTTTTCAAAAGTTCATTGAGCTCAAGTACCCCGTTCTAGTAGATAGTTACCCAGAATATCTCTGCTTTTATCACCCCTATAGCCTATTTCCACCAAAGGCTTAACTAGATCTAAGAGCTTATATAAGCAGAGGCATAACTATTATACCCGTAAGAGAAAATAATAAAAGTCAATCAATAATTATTATATTAATGGGATACAAATTTTTCGAGTCACCTATAATTATTATTCCAGGGCTTTGATTATAAAAGTCCTTTCATAATAATTATCAGAGAGATAAATATTTTTAATTCTTCCAAGACTTTTATTTTGAGACTTAAGTATATTATAAAAGTCGTTTCATAATAATTATAAGTGGGAAAAAATTTTTAAAGTCTTAAAGGTCGGGGATTGTTCAGGACCAGTTCGGGACTATTTGGGGAGTATTTTGGGTCCAGTTGAGGCTTAGTTTGGGACCCGTTCTCTGCATATATGTAAGTTCCAAGATTTTTAACACGGAATGATCGACAAAGTTTATTTCTTAATTTTTGATATTTTCTTTTCGTTAGCTTGCACTTAATATAAGCAGTTACCTCCTTCGAGTTGTAAGCTCATTTTTCCAATAGGCATTAATTGCAGTTAAGGCTTGTTGGAAATAAACTATGAGGGACCGCCCTAGTCTAAAATTTTGCCAAGGAAGTAGAACCAGTTAAAACCAAATTGTGTTGCGTTGCAAATATACTTTATACTCAGGAGTGTATGCCGATTTTCTTTTTGTTTTTTTTTTTTTTTTTTTGTTTGCTTGTAAGGTGGTATGGCCTAATGTACGTGTATGTATGTAGCGACATATATAAATACGTCATATTTTCGCCAATTCTATGCCCATTTTCCCACGCAAAAGATACCAGAGACCTATAGAAGCAGGGTGTACCCTTTCCCCTTTTCTCTAATTGCTCAAAGTAAAAAGCAAATGCAGACTTGCTCAATCATTTATGTGCCTATTAATGTCGTAGCTTTCTTGTTTTTTTTTTTCGAATTATTTTTTCTAAATATGTAATTCCATTTGAAATGAGTGAATCGAGAAATAGAGAAAAATAAAAAAACTCACTCACCAATTAAAAATTCCAAAGCACTCAAGTATCAAGTGTGCGCGTTTTTTATTTGCGAACGTGCGGAGGAGGTTGAAGAGGTGTGCGGCTGTAGTTGCGGTTGTGGAGCTATGGAGTACTATAAAATCCAGCGTCGTCTACAACAATTAAGCATTGGCTCTTCAAAATGTCGATGTTGCGACGCCGACAAAGACGTCGTTGACGGTTGACAACAATAGCAACAATGCAGCTGAGGTTCAAGGTGCCCACAAATGTGTGTGCATATGTTACGATGTAACTACATATGTATGTACGTATGTGGTGCTACGCCAGGCGCGCGTGTATGCCACTTGCCTAATTTCCTGCCTGCTGCTACGACTTACTGTTTGGCTAGGCGCTTCTAGATTTGCTAGTAGCTTGCCGTAGGCGCACCGAAAACCGTTTGGGCGCTGTGTATTCCTCAGTGCTGAACAGTAAAAGTGGGTGGTGGTGGTGGTGCTGATGTTGGTTTTGATGTGCTTCGTTGATGTAATCAAAATTGAAACTAATTTAACGGAATGTCTTATTTAATTCGTTTGCGTTTGTGAAAGATTTTGTTTTATTCTTTTTTTGTAGTTTTTTTTTTTTTAATCTTATTTCTCAGTATCTTTACGATTCTTTGCAGTTCAATGGCAAATCAAATATGATGTTGCTACGTGTCGGCAGCGTTTTCAAGAGGTGAGCGGCGAGAGATCTTGAATAGATAAATGCACATACAGATATTTTATTTATGCACGAGAAATTAATAATAAAAGCACACACACAGACACTGAAAAAAGCAATCGGCACTTTGTATTTTACGCGATTTTTTTTGGTCGTTTCCCGCACGTAGCTCGTCCGTTGCTTTGTAAACTTTTTCACTAATTTTCATTTGTATCCTTTAATTTGGGTTTTCCTAGCTTTGTTTGTTGTAATCTACAATTAAATTATTTTTATATTCCATTCATTGAATTTCGTACATGCGGCCGCTTTTTGCGCTTTATAGCTTTATTTAACTTGTATATGCTTTTCATTAAGGTCAGTTTAGTAGCTCACATAGTTTTACATACATACATACATACATACATATTTTATGTTTTTTTTTTTTTTCATTTTTGTTGGGTAATGAAAATTCAATAAAGTAAGTACCGGAAAGACACTCACAAAAGTATACATTTTTGTTGTAGTCCAATTGAAGATAGTACACGTAAGCGATTTATGGTATTAAATGGGAAAAATATTAATTTTTGTTGAATTATTTATTGGCCATATGTACGTGTTATGCTTACGCATTTAAGTGTATAAAATATGCACATTAGGGCGGGCGTAGTAATTAGTTCGGAGCAAAATTTTCGGAGAAAGTGTATGCAAAATTCAAATTCTAAGCAAAAATGGCGAACAAACTATATTTATACCAAAAAAAGAAAAAGCAGTATATACATATATTACATTAAGAAAACACAAAATTTGTTAAATAAAATCGAATCGAACGTAGAATTAGAATATGTTATACACTTTTTTCCAAATTAAATTACTCCGCCCTAATGCAAATTCATTCTATCTGTGAACATTTTCTTTAAAGCGCTAAATCATTGAGTTTTCACACCATATTTGAACTATTAGACAGTCAAAAATATACATTGAGATGCTATTTTAATAACTACTTAATAAATATATAACGTTTTTTTTTTCCTTTAAACTTTGTAAACATTTTGTAAGAAATCTACAGACATTTATGCAGCTCAATAATTGAAAATCGAGTGGTTTTTATGGTTATATTGTGCTAATTGTACAAACATTTTTAGCACAATTCAAAATATTTTTTAATGCCGAATTTTCACTAGGCATAAAAATTACAAAAAATTGGTGCCACTTAAAACATGCTAGGTGGAAATGAACTTAATGACAATTTTTTCAACAAAATGACAAGAGTATTTTTTCTATGCCAACTTTGTCATTCAAATTTTTGCTATTTAATCCCTAGTGGAAATCTAGCATAATCTGAATCTTTAGAACATTTTTGGGTATGCAAATTTATAGCCCATTCTGGTTTAGTGTAATGAAGTGCAAGTTTCAAGCGGCCCAAAAATAACGGTGATTTTTAATATATATATTTTTTTTTTATGACAAATTTTTACACTTTTTTCCATATAAGAAAGCATGAATTCCTTATGAAATAAAATGCGGAAGACTGTTCGCAATAAAATTTCAAAAAATCAACGCTAGTTTTTATAAATAAAAGATGCTCGGATACTCGAGTCGTCCAAACGACTATTCGATCACAAAAAATAATACGAAAAATATTAGTGAAACTAGCAAATACCCGGCGTGCTCCACTGCGCGTTAAAAGTATTTTTGTGCTCTTTCATACCCGTTTTGTAATATTTTATTTATTTTATCAACTTAATTGAATCAAATTTTTCAAACAGGTGGCAACCCTCCTCAAACAAATTTTGCGGCAGTATCTAAACTTTCCTAAACCTCTTCTGTTTGATACGCATATTGCAAAATTTAATTTATCTTAGCAAGTACATTAAATTAAAGTTTTCAAACAGGTGGCAACCTTCAACAAAATTTTTTCGGCCGTAAGCCTTTTCAAACCTCTTTCTTTTGGCAGCCATATTGCAATTTACTTAAACTGCAAATTTTCAAATAGGTGGCAACTCTGTAATTTCTTTCCTTCTATATTTTAAGTTAAACCTCTAGCAATAGATCGGCGAAAACTGTATTCAATTCCATGCATAAGTTTTCGAGTGATGCGCGTAGAAACATACAGAGAGACGGAAAGACAAAATTTCTAAAAATTTTTGATTTAGCTTCTGTTGCTCTATTAAAGATCCCCCATATTAATTTATCTGCAATATCTTTAATGTGCAGACATTGGCCTATTAGAATTCTATTATATGTATAGAAGATTAAAAGCAAGGACATTTTTATTCAATTATTAAATTGGTAAAATAAATAAAATATTACAAAATGGGTATCAAACTAAAGAATTTTAAGAAAGTATAATGCCAAAATTTGTTTGTAGTGGGTTGCCACCTATTTGAAAAATTTCATTCAGTTGAAGTGCAGAATAAGTAGAAACGAATTATACGACTGTAAATTACTTTAGCCACTTTCTAAATGCCATCGAAAATATATTAACCAACAACCACATTCATAAAAAATAAAGAATGCTTCGTAAATCAAAAATTTTTATAAAATTTTCTCTTCATAAAGCTCTTCAAATCTTTATGGATGGATCCATAAGAGTTTTGGGAGGGAGTAACAACACAAAAATACTTTTAAGGCGCAGTGAACCCCGGGTATTTCTATTATACAGTCAGTCAATAAAGTTTAGGTACAGCGAATTTTTTACAATACAGGCAACTATTTTTTAGATATTTTATTTTTCGCTAATTTTTTATAAAAATATGGTTAATTTTACAACAAAAACCCCAATAATTAAAGTTCTAAACCTTGTGCAAAATTAAAGAAAATTCTGCAAAATTTCATTCACATATTGCACTTCTTATTTACGCTCTCTGGAAAAAAGTTGAGTATGCAGTTTTTTAGCCCATTCAATTTTATTATAATAAACTGCAAGTATGAGGAAGCTAGGACTTACTATTGATTTTTGGGATTTTTTTTTTTTGTTGAAGGTGTTGCACATTTTTTCCATAAAAAAAAATTATCAAATATTATTTTATATAGAGAAATGAGCGACACCTTCAACAAAAAAAAATTGCTAAAAATCAATGGTAAGTCCTAGCTACGTCAAACTTGCACTTTGTTATACTAAAATTTAATGGGCTAAACAACTGCATACTCAACTTTTTTCCAGAGAGCGTAAATAAAAAGTGCAATATTTCAATGAAATTTTGCAGAATTTTCTTTAATTTTGCACAAGGTTTGGAACTCTGATTTTTTGGGGTTTTTTGTTGTAAAATTAACCATATTTTTATACAAAATTATCGAAAAAATAAAATATTTAAAAAATAGTTGCTCGTATTGTAAAAAACTNCAAAATGATCGAAAAAATAAAATATTTAAAAAATAGTTGCTCGTATTGTAAAAAACTCGCTGTACCTAAACTTTATTGACTGACTGTATGTGAATGTAATTGAAATTTTAAGTTTTTCGAAGAATCGTTTGTTTTAGAAAATAAAAGAGCAACAAAGAAAAATATGCATACAAAATGAGGTAAGTAAGCCAGCGGAATCGCGCACTTTAAGAGCTATGGAATTGTTATCGCAATTTTCTTAGTGCCAGTTGTAAGCGGTTTCTAAGTGACTAACATATAACACGACATATTTAAATTGCTAATAATTAAAAGAGCTTACTTGAGTTTATAAAATATTAAGGAAATTTCAGTGAAAACCGTGATAGGTACTGAAGATTTAATTACTTTATTTCAATAGGGTTTGTGACGCCCTACCTGGCGAAACTTTTTACGAAAATTCACCTCTCGGATGGCGGGTTAAGGACGACATGAGCTAGCAAGTGAAGAAATTGTGTTCCAATTCGCTAAACCATAAAGACATAGCATATGCCATATGGGTTTTGTACACTCTGATCTTATGTAGTTCATCGTGCCATATATGAACAAAAGCCAAAAAAGGGTTATGACAAAAACCATGTAAGTCAAAATTTCAAACTTTGAACAAAAATTAGGAAAATTCTACAAAGTTTCATCAAAATTTTTAACTTTTTAATTAGATTTCTTAGAAACATGCTGAGTATGCAGTTTTGGGGTAGAAGTGATACATACATATGTGTGTACATATGTAGTACATACATATATTTTGCTGAGAAGGCGTCATTAACATTGAATTATTTAGTCTTGCAAAATGCGTTTGTGTCCCTGGTAAATATTATTATAAAGGCCTGCTAAATAGCTTGAGATACGCATTTATCCAGTTCATCTGCAAGTGCGGCAGACTTTACGGTCGGGGATATCATAATCTCAAATCCACATTTCAGCAGTGATTTCATTAAAAAAATTTATGGGAAATTTCTATATTTAAAACCCAATATATACAGCGCAGTTTAGCAACAAACCAAATACGGAGCACTGTTGTTTGCATTACAAATTTTTTTGTTTATATGTTAAAGCCATTGATCAAAGTTAAATTTTATATTAAAACTTCATTTTAGCAATTAAATTGTTTTTCTTTCATGAAAAATTCTGCGTTACTGAGTGGTAGCGTATTTTTCCGATAGTTTTCGTTTGGATCTATTAACAAATAAAATTTCGAGATATTTAAATTTGCAATTGGAGCATGCATACATACATACATTCATACATACATATACATAGATGTATGTACATATTTTCTTTGTAAAAAAGAAGTACTTTTACAACCTTTTATTATGTTTCACCTGTGTGTAATCAAATCTTGCAGTCAATTTTTAACCAAATTCCCGATAAGCTAGAAACTTAAAACTTAACTCAGAACCCGGTAACAAAACAATACTTATGACAGATGAATTAATCCTCTAGGTGGCGCAGGTGTCGGATATTTGAAACACCCGTTTTTGGATATTTCCAATGTACTAAACTTACGTGAAAAGAGTAACTCCAAAAAATGTTGCTCATTGCCACCTATTAGGGGAGATATTTGAAAAATCCGTCTTTATGGCCCGATTGGTTCACGAAAATAAAAAATAACCCCACAGAAATTTTTTTCCCGATTTGTTTTCTTATTAACATGTAATAAAAGCTTGTCTTCAAAATACTTTCTTTTTAATTACTGTGTATATTTCGGTCATATCAGTGTAGTACCAATGACATACATATAAACAAACCGACTGACATTTAAGCAGGAAAAAGTGAAAGAGTAAAATTGTAGTTTGACAGTTCCACAGGTTTTTGCCCGAAGCATACTGGAACAAACTAAAAATATAAAAAAAATCAAATTTCTCACCGTTAAAAACAATAGCAATGAATTACAAAACAATGAAAATAATAATGAATAATAATACAAAATTAGCAATTTATTGCACCATAAAATTTTGTATTACAGTTTCTAGCACTGATTTTCAATCAGTTACTTTCGACAGGCAATTCTGCTTCACATCATAATCAATGCCATAATCTCATCATTCACTTAATTAAGCGAACAATGCATATTCAAATAAATAAAGCGAATACATTTGTACATACATACCTGTATATACATATGTATATTAGGACATACTTACATACATATATACGACCAGTTCAGATAGATACTGCAGATTTGTATAAAATTCATGGAGCGCACAAAAGCTTTAACACAGCGCATTGTTTATAATATACAATAATTTATTACACTTTACCACTCACTGACTTTGGGTATTAATTTTGAATATGAACGCATATAAAAGTCCAAGCAAAAAGTAAAAACATTTCCCTAGTATTTACTACATATGGATGTTAGACTGCATCACTCCCCATACAAAAAAAAATATCGGTACTTTGCTTCCATTGAAATTGTAAAATCTATTATATTTTAAGACTTGTACCAAAATATTTCGGAAAAATATTATGATTTACGTGACCTGGGCCGATTTGAAAATACCTCCAAAAATGCAGTTTTTTATGAATAGAAATAAGTACTTAAAGAATTTTTTGGGAAGAAATGCCCTCAGATGACAAAACAGTTATGGCTTAAAAATATGCAGAAAAAAATTAAAAAAAAAATTCAACGGAATCATAATATGACATTTTTTATGGTGTTTTTTAACTTTTTTCAAAGATTGGTATAAGAAAAACTTGAATAACCGAACCAAAACTATTCCGATTTAGAATTATGAGGTACCCTTTTTACTTATTTGCAAATAAACTCATTGAAAATATGAAAGAGAAAGTTAGGATCAACGAGCGTCATTCCAAGTTGAATTAAGATGTGTTGGTATTTGAAAAATAGTTTGGGATGGGAATGAGTTTTTTTGCAAAGAATTAAAAAGAATGGAAATACCTTTCCACTGATTCCTCATAAGGCTAAATCGAAATAGTTTTGGCCCAGTTATTAAAATTTTTCTTAAACCATTAAAAAAAAAGTTAAAAAATAGCATCAAAAATGGCTGCATTCCAAACCATCAAAATACAAAGCATCAGTCTCTTTTACTTCCAAACCCCAGTAGATTGTTGTTGTTGTTGTTGTTGTAGCGGCACTACTAAGCCCCGCCTGTTTCGGGACAACTTTTAATCATTATCGTCAAGCTCAACTAACGGTAGGCCCAGGAAACGAGCTGTTTCGATGGGGTCGGACCAAAGGGAGATCGGCCCCAGTAGATCGTAGTGTCAGATGTGCGCCACCACGGTTTGATGCTAGTTACCAACTAAGTTGCGCAAGTAAGACCTTTTTTCACCCAATCTTATTATTACGATTCTGTTAAAAAAAAATTAGATATTTTTATGCAGATTTTTCAAGCGTTAACTGGTTTGTCAACCGAGGAAAATTTTTTCAAACCGGACCTTTTTCTGCTGATGCAGTCTAATGTATCTACATATGTATGTACATCAAAAACTTTAGAAAAATTGTGCCGTATGGATATGGAAGAGGTACTTTTTTTTGTTATCGCAAAACTTTGAGCGGCATGAAAAATCGAAGGTAAAAGCCAGGTATAGTATAAGCAACAACACATTCAATCCTCGTCTGATTGTTTGTTTGTGGGCAAAATAAGCAAGTTGTGTGAATGCATTCCTTCGATCCACTTAAAGTCCAGATGCCACAATGCATTGTGAGGTATGTTGTACATATTTTCCATGCCAGAAAAACGGCGAGAAGGTGGCTGATGGCCGTGCTGTTGTGCACCCGACAGGCCGATGACAATGTGCAGCGCGTTCTAGCAACAGGGTAGAAGGAAAACAATTTCGAGTGTATGTATATTTGAAAAGTTAAAATTAGCGTCACATGCCACCTTCCTGCTATTCGAAATTCCAGCAAACAGCAATCAAACTTCCTGCTTACATTGCGAATGTAATGTTACCAAAGAAATAAAGCAGCACTTCCTTGCTGAAATGAGTTCAGTGTTTACCTAAGTAGGTATGTTTGTATGACGTATACATACTTATTAGGGCATTCAATCCCGGGATTCCGGACACTATTCCATGTTCCGAAATCCCGGGATTACAGTTTCGGGAAGAGATCTTGAAAGCAAATAAAAGAATTCATTTGACATGATACAAGAGAAATACAGAACACCAAAATTTGGATTCAAAGTGAACTTGAGCCATTTGCACCTAGAAGTGAATTACAGGACCTGCCTGTACTTTTCATTTCATTTATTAAACAAGAACCCTTAGTACAATAAGAATTTTCTTCTTTTTTAGCACAACAAAAATTCGCATTAATTGAAATTACTAACACATAAACTATTACAAAATTAACATAACTATACAAATATAAAATAAAATATAAAATATAAGGACTTAAACTTATGTTGATGGTCGCTCCAGTTAATTGGAGAAATGAGAATATATACTTGTTCAAATAACTCAAATAATATTTTGTGCAAGAACTGTGTAATAATGAAAAGTCTGGTAGCAATTGAAAACACAGAAAGATTTTACGTGTGGCAGAGTTCTTCTTCATTTTACTTTATTGGCTTTTTGTAGGGAAAGGATTTCTACAAATATGAGTCAGTGTTTTTGACAAGAATTTTAAAATAAAAATATTTAAACATCAAATTACGTACTCTTTTACTAAGGGGAATTATGCTTCCCGTAGACCAAATGTGGTGACAATGAATCCGTGTGGTTTGAAAAAGGCGAACCTACTGTAAAATGCAAAAAGTCCAAAGTCCAAATCCCAAATCCCAAAAAATCTCGCGATTCGAATTTTTAAATACCGCAATCCCGGGATTGTTGAAATGCTTCGGGACTGAATGAACTAATACTTTATACATATGTAAATAGCTGGTAGCTATTAATTAACAGATAAAATAATTCGCCAACAAGTACTTACAAATACTTCTAACAGACATCTATTGACTACTAAGTCAAAACTACGATATATTACACCGTTACAATTACAAAAACCAAAATTTTTTAAAACACACGAAAAAATCAATATACATATGTATTCACAAAACAAGGAGCCAAATATCGTATAACCGCGTTTTTAATTTTTCTCTCTGACGTCAGGATTTTTATTAAAGGACTTTGAAATTTATAAAATATGCTTGAAAAAAAAAATTATTCAAAAGATGCGGTGCATTGTAGGGTAACTTAATTTAAAAAAAAAAAATTGAATTTTTTGTTGCACCAGGCCAAATAAATGTTGAAAATGTCCTTTTAAAAGTTTATCCTTGAATATCCTTCGAAATTTCCAATATTTATTTTTGAAAAAAAATATATGTCTGTCAAGGACTAATATGTAAAGTACCACATCCTCGAATTTCGTCCTTCCAACTTTATTAGTTTTAGATACAAAAATTTTACACTTCTCTTTATAAGATATTGATAGTTACAATATATGTACATAAATGAAGAAACCAATTTTTTTTGAGAGATTCATAAGTAAAAAAGTAATTTCTCCGTTTTTCAAAATTGGCCTCCGAAATCGAGATATGGGCCTTCGAAGATCGAAATAGGATCTTTAGTAAGAAATTATTTTTTATTATTATATGTAAATAACTAAAAATACAGTCGTAGACCCCCTTTTGCTCTTATTTAAATGGTTCATAATTTTTTTTTTGCAAACTTATATTAAATGTGCTATAAGGGGGCAAAGGTCTGGTCTTCGAAAAATTAAAAATCTTATATTCCAAACAATTTTGAAATTTTGAATTTTGAAATTTGGTATCGTGTAAAGGCGATTGAACCCCCTCTCTTCCGGTGTGCATATTTATATACTTCGTGCGTAAAAATTTGAGAAAAAAACTTGAAAGCAAAAAATATCTTTTTTTTATAAAGAAAAAAATATTTTAAACATTAAACAAAAATTACTAACCGATTTTTAAAAAATTGGCATCGTTGTAAAGGCTACCAGAAAACTTATACGTTCTTAAACCCAAAATTTTCGTTTTATATACATAAAAAAAAATATAATTAAAAACATTTTTTCCCTCTATATAAACTCTTACCCCCTAGATGAAAGGCTAGCTACGCCCTTGTATACAAAACAATTAAAGTATTTAGAGCGCATACGTGGTTTCATAATAATGATTCCAGTATCTTCATTTATGTATATTGTAACTATCAATATCTTATAAAGAGAAGAGTAAATTTTTTTTATCTCAACCATATAACGCTAGAAGGACGAAATTCGAGGATGTGGTGGTTAACATATTAGTCATTGACATATATTTAATTTATTTTTTCAAAAATAAATATTGAAATTTTCCAAGGATATTCAAGGACACAGTTTTAAAAGGACATTTTCAATACATATTCGTGCTGGTGCACCCAAAAATTAAATTTTTTTTATTCTGCAGAACTTTTGCTTTTAATTGATACCCATACTGTTATAATAAAATGCACCGAATCTTTTGAATAATTTTTTTATTTGATCACATTTTAGAAATTTCAAAGTCCTTTTAAAAAAATCCTGACGTCAGAGAGAAAAACTAAAATCGCAGTTTTACTATATTTGGCTCCCAGTTTTGTGAATATATCGATTTTTTCGTCGCACGATTTTAATAGGGGATTCATACCTTCTGCAAGGGATTAGGTATATTTTTTGGTAAGTAAAACTGATAAAGTAAATTGTCATAAAGTGAAACTGAATAACGTCGGAGCGATAGTTTTTGGCTGTGTATATTTAAGTATGTATGTATGTATGTATGTAAATTTAATATCCGAAAACATAGCGAAGAAATTTCCAAAAACTTTTACACAAATTGTACAACGTGAAAATATATACTTCTGCTAGTAACGTTTCCCCCGTTCACAAAAGTTACAGTTGTGATTGGTTACCCTTTTTTTGTTAGAAAGTAAACACCGAATCAGAAAACCATTTTTTAAAACCCCTATTTTTGGCGCTTTAGTAGACTGAGATCAATGGTAGTACCTACTTAATTGATTCACTTTTGAATGTTGGCCCTCTACATTCGCATCGCCAATAATTACTGCGTACGAATCGAAAATCATGAAATCTTGCTATTGAAGGTAGGTACTAAGTTTTTAACCCAAGCTAATAAACCCTATGGGAGTCGACACAGCCTACCAGTAGAATTTTGTTTGATTTACGATACCGTATCGCAAAGATATCAAATAATTCGCGTACATACAACATATTGGACAGGTTATATACATACATATATTAACCGCGCTGCGGTTTAGATGTACAGTATGCATACTGGTATGTCAAATACTCGTAATTATTCTAAGGTTAATGAGCTGTTCATTTGAATAATGACCTTTTTCTTTATTAAAATATCAATTGATTTTACTCGACATACAAATGTATCTATGTAAGTAGGTAGATAAGTATGTACATTTCTCGTATTATCAGGCCATATTCGCGTCCAAATTAAAAATGTTAAACTTGCCTTCAGAGCAGCAGCTTTCCATTTTCAAAGTCATTATCATTTTGAGAAGTAAATATTTAAATATTTCAACTGCGCGCACGATAATTTATTTCATACATACCGTGTAATTTGAAAATATATGTATGTAGGTAGGCAAATAAGCATGTTGTTATTAGCCAAAGAATTTTTATTGTTCTGCACTTTTAAACAAATTATGTTCTCAATCCAACTCAATTCAATTAAATTTGTATTGCTTTTCATCACACTTTACCCAAAGTGGCCACAACAACAATTGCTCTACTTTAATCCCATAGCATTCGCTTGGCAAAACAACCATGCGAAGTTATTATGAAATAAACATATAATTAATATAGCACAAGATACTACAAAAATAAACTAAAACACTCAGCTATGTAGATACATAAATACATATGTATATCTGTAAATAAGTATATACGTGTATGTAGGTATTTTTGTATGTAGCCATTCATTTGGCTACGTAACTGGACGGATTCACTAGCGAGTGCCTGCTAATAAAAAACACATGGAATGCCAATACCCGTCGGCATCATAACATTTCAATCTCATTGCACTAGGGGGGGGCGGCGGGAGCTGAACGATGACCTTTACGACCAGCTGACTGGGCGATGATCGCCGCTCAGCATTTGCGGCGCACCGCCTCGTTGACAAAGCATGTAAAAATATGTGTCCACAGCAAGATGCGCGCGTCGCTAGCACGAAAACTATGCACGATAATATTTGTAATGTAGTTTTATCATTGATAGAGTTTGAGAAATTAAGATATTCAGCAAATAAGACCATTTCTTCAGGCTGTATTTATACTAATGTTTAATTTTTCATTAGTAGTTTGCACATGCATTCTATACATTAACTACTACGCCTAGCTTCGATCGGCGACACACACTTATTCACATGCACTTCCCAATCATGTTAAATTGTTATAATTACATATTTTATGCACCAGACAATCCACATTAAGTTAGTTTAGTAAATTTAATCCAAGAATCAAAGATCTGACGACAAGACAAGAACAAACGCGCGAAAGCAGCTACATAAAAATTTCACGACCGAACACGATGCAAAACAGAACGAGAATGAACCGAATTTCTTGATTTCGTTGGCGAATGGAAATTCGCCCCAATCAGTCTTGTTTTGATTATGTTCTTTCTTTGTTTGACATTTCCGTGCTCAGCTGTCAGCAACAGTGTTACCAACACATTTAGAAAAGAAGTGATATGTTTATAGGATAATTAGAAAAGCATTGAAGGCAAAAGAGTGAAATGGGATTTAACGCCAATTTAGCGATTTTTTTTTGGATAGTTGCGTGTAAAGTTTAGGAAATCGCCATTGGCGATTTTTGGGCGATTTTGCAAACCTGGGTTGCCTTGTGCTCTTTTTTCACAAAAAACTTTAGAAAACCGTAGTAGAAAGCGTACTAAATTTCTGAAGAACTGCGTACTGCCTTAAGGAAATTTGACTCAAGAAAATTTCTTAGCCATTTCTTGTACGTCATTTTATATGGAGTTTTTGCTTTTCTTAAGAGCTGGATACTAAGCTTATCCCTGAAGGTATTATAATAAAATATTTGTCAAGTCGATTTCATGAATTTAATTTTAACAAAAATTGGTGATTTTTTGCGATTTTTTTCAGAAATGGCGCTTTTTTTAAATAATCTGGACACCCTGATTAAAGGTACACTGTGAAAAACTGTCTATTGAAGCATGGCTGATAATCACTGCAAAAATCGTTTCCGCGACAGTCGGTCTACATCAGAGGTTGCCAAACACTTTTTTCTCGTAGACACCTTTGCAACACTTTAGTGGTTTCTGTGGACCCCCTGCTGCAACATTTCTAAGATATTCCCAAAGCTCGTCAAAAAATGTGAAGATTGTATCCAACGATTTTAGTTTGCATCGCGGGTGAGTTCCAAAACTAAATTCGGAGTGGCAAAAATAAAAATAAAAGTTTTCTTGTGTTCCATTTATTGAAATAATGTGATTACACACTTCCAAGTTTTAGAAACAGAGCTCGTAAAGTTATTTAAGTACTCTCGCGTTCTGGGAAGTTATATTTTTTAAGAGCACTCCGAGCGCTAGCGTTATTAACATTATCTTCACCATAAACTCCTGACGTGTTCGGCTCACTCATAAATTGATTACACCTATTTCATTTATATTGCTCCGAGTTTTAAGCAGGGATCACATGATTTGTACATTTTAGATTGGATTGGTTACAGATTGGTGTTGTCTGGAATTCTTTTATTGACGTCAACTCAAATTTCTAAACAGCACCACTCTGTGGCTGCCAAAATGTACAGATCCGTACAATGTACAAATCGTGTGATTCCTGCTTTAGAGTGATGAGAAAAAAATTTATTAATCACATTTTTAAAACACAAATCCAAGGCGAATTTATAAAAGGTGATGTTAGATACTAGATCAGCTGATTTTGTGTAGTGTGTTTCGACACACGGCTTCGAATGTCAAATTGAAAAGTTTTGTTTGCATTTCCGCACAAACTCTCACTGATTTTGACAGTTTATGACGCCAAAGCAAAAACAAAATACGTGTAAATTTCTGTTTTTGTACTACTGCTATCACCTTATATATGTATTAATTCGCCTTGCACAAAACTTGAAACAACAAAGCCGCAAAGCTTTTTACACCAAACTTTAAATTTAGTAACTGACAATAGAGAAAAGACCGAATCTAGAAAAATTGATGACAAACGGCTAAGCAAGCAAGAAGCACAAAAAGTGTTCCACCGTCTCGTCATCTTCAGGGCAGGATGGGTAAATGGAGTTGTCATTCACGCCTATCTCAATTAGGTGTAAGTAAGCAGTCTAACAAGTTGTCTGCGGTCCCGTCTGCTCAGTGAGAGCAAAAAACCAGATAGACCTTCTGGGAGTGAAGGCAACATGAGTTTTACCCACCTGCATCTCCTCGATGCCTCCCAGTCATTGCTGAACGAAGTATTCCCCAGTTTCTGGTGGTGGCCTCGATGGCCAAAGTGGGGAGTGCTGTAAGTGGTTGGGGATCGAGGAATGCCTGGTCTAAACCCATTGTGGCCAAATGATTAGATGTCCCTTTAGCAGGTACTCCCGAGTGGCCTGGCACCCAGAGCAAAGCAAGCTCGTTATGTTTACCAACATAATTTAGTCGAGACTTGCATTGCCGAACTTATTTGGAAGTACTTTGATAGAGGGCTGGCCAATGCCTTCACTGCAGCTTGGCTGTCACTGCAGACACGTAAACTTCTCCACCTATTTTCCTCCACGTAGTCCATGGCTTTGAGGATTGCAAATTCCTCAGCCTGGAAGACGGAAGCTTATTCCCATTAACGTCGAAAAAAACTCCAGGTCCTGACCCAAAGACAGTAGTTTAGTCATCAGTGAAGATTCCACAATGTATGAGCCCGGGCTCAGTACTGGGATTAAACCAAAATACAGCCTCAGGGAACTCAACATTATAGAATCTTTTCACCAAAGGTAATGGTGGCGTACTATCCTGTAGCATTGAAAAGATACAAGTGCTCAGTTCTCTATCGCCAGCAATTTTCACCTCGCCTCACTCAGTGTTATACCAACATCCGTTTCTGTTTAGTCTGCAGGTGGAATTTAATGCTTCCCCACATACATATGAAGACACAAAGCGACGGTAAGTGTAGCAGAGCACTATACAACACTCAAAAAAAAAAAATTAAATAAGGAGGCTATCAAGAAACCATTTTGGTTCTTTACTATCGAAACCAGATAAATTTTCGAGGACCCCCATAGTTTTTCACGCCAACGCAGACCCCCGTCGAGTTTCCCGTGGACACCCGGGGCCCACCTGGACTACTTTGGGAATCACTGGTCTACATGGTCGGAACGAGTCAGATTTATACCTGGCCAAGGAATGTCACTCGAACACTATTCCCAAAAAGCTCAATGCTGAATTTGTATACTGGTAGAACACCAACAACCACTCTAAATATCGGCTCGCTGGCACGGATTTTATCATAATAAGCTAAATTATTCCGAAAAAAATCCGTGCGAGGTGTAAGCGCCTTTTGCGTTTATATTTTGGTTTTTAATATAGCGAAAATCACCGAATGCTCATATCGCTAGCTTAGAAAGAAAAGTTGCTAAGTCCCATTTTAAAAATTTTACAGGAGAGGAAAAAATCTTCCTATAGCCATTTTCTTTAACTAATTCGCAAGACTTTGAATCAAACATTTTGCGCGTTAAAAGCAAAGCTAAACTCCATAAGAATCAGAAGGATTCGATATTTATTAAAAGATGTCGAATTATTTTGGCCTTATCGGATTTGTGGTGCTTCTTCGGACTTAGCAAATTTTCCTTTTATTGCTTATGAAGAGGAAAAAATAAAACAAGTACCTATATAATTTTCGAAACGATGCGTATTCAATTTCTTTAGCCTCCTATATCAAAATATGAGTTTTCGTAAAAAGTGGACTTAGCAACTTTTCACTCTAAGCTAGCGATATGCAAAATGTATTCAACGGCTGCGCCATAAATCCCGCAAGTGATTTTGTCAAAAAGTTAATCGTAAATAGCTAATTAATTTAAAAGGAATTTGAGAAACTTTTTATGTTTCGGTAGTGTCGTAAGGTAAGGATAGTCCGGCCAAAAATCTTTGAGCATATCAAATTTCACCGAACCAGTCCTGGTTTTGCACAAAGGGCGAGTTCATAAATTCATTACTGCAGCATCGCTGCAAAAAAGAACAGTCCCTTTTATTTGTAAACTAGCAGGCGTAAACGAGGTTAAATGCCGAATTGTAACTAAGTTGTATAAATAAGGCATTTCTATGAACTATAATTTAGCAGTAATACTGCAGTTTAATTAACGAACTGACCCAAAATCTTTTACGCGACGGTATTTGTCTTAAAAACTCAAATTGTTAAGGATGCGTTAGGCTGAGCCATCGGAAATTTGGCTCAGATTTAGATTTGAAAAAGATGCCCGATGTGAATTAAATCTTTAGGCAGGAAGTACTTTTTGTCAATAGCACTAAAAATATTAATAATTAGGTTCTTTAACAATATGTACACATATATTTTTTGATCCTTTTAAAATGATTCACTACCAACATAGTTGCTCTTTAATTATTAGTTTATCACTTTAACAGCCAAAAACCGAAAAGTATAATTTTAGCGTTTTAATTGGTGATACTTTAAAATATATTCAGCTTCATTTGAGTTATGTTAATTAACACTAATCGAAAAATTTATTCTCAAATTTTCGACACTGTTGCGAAACAATTTAGTGAGTTATGGTGAATAGGATATGTAGCACAGTACTTGAAGAAGTACAACAATACAGTGCGATAGCGAACACGAAATTTTGGTGACCATTCACTACTAACATCCGAAAGGAACTGTATCGAATTGGTTCATACAAACACCAAAGAACTCGGATTGCAGTGGTCACATTTTTGAGCGTTCCTCTGCGTAGCGCGCGGTCTACATAGAGGTGCAATAGCAACAACAACAAGAAAGCACATTGCGTCAGTGCGCAGGATCAACAAATAATATTCGCCGCAAAGAAGTTTGTCTGCGTTGCTGAAGAGGAAAATAAAGAAAAATGAAAAAAATTGATTCGAAAACCAAAAAAAATGAATTAAAATTTTTTAAATATTTAGTAACAAATATTTAACAGTTTTCACAGACTACAGATATACATATGTACATATGTATGTACATATATGCCATGTGTATATAGGTACCAGGTAACTCAGTGTGCAGTTGTATATACTAACATATGTACATAGTAAGTATAAATATAAACATACCGTGGACACATGACATCCACAAAGCACGTGCTCTCCAATTCCATTTCGTAGCACGGTGTCAACTAAACAAGTAGCTGTATGTTGCTCCAATTTGCCCCAAACTTATCTACATACATATGTATGTATGGTCATATGTACCAGATTTTTCGAGTTGTTGCGCTTACCTTAAAGCTATAAGATAGAGATACAAATGAACATCCATAGATACTTTTACAAACATATGCACGTGTCCGTATTTACATGTAACGTCCTTAATCGTGTAGCTTTCTCCGTGACCTAACTCAACTTGGGAAAAATATTACTTGCATGAAAATACTTGCATAGACAAATGCCTCCGTTTTCTTTATTTAAGTGTGAGTTGCTACTTGCCACCCACCGAAATGTCTTTTGTATGCTTTGACGGATGCACTCACTGCAATCGATTTGGAATTGCATAAGCTTAAGCATTTTGAAAGCTAACAACTTTTCACACATTTTATATGTATGTAAGTATGTATAAACTAGCAGACCGGCGAACTTCCTCCCGCCCAAAATAAATTTTTTTTTATTGAAACTTTTTGGTCCAACATTTTCACCAAAAATTCAC
>NW_016159113.1:0-53024 GCF_001687245.7 Rhagoletis zephyria
AACACGCGGCAACCCTCCTGAACATAGTTCCGAAAATCAGAATTTTAAACCCACTTCTATTGATAACCATCTTTTAATAATCCACTTAACTTATTAAATAATTTTAATTTAACTTTTTAAACTTGGGAAATNATGAATTAAGTGAAACTAGATTTTTTAAGCACATGGCAACTCTCCTAAATACAGTACAGAAATAAATTATTTTCAACCCAATTACGACTGATAACCATCTTCTGACAATGCACTAAACTTATTAAATAATTTTAATTTAATTTTTTCAACTAGTGGCAACCCTATTATGACACCCTAAAAAATTCTATATATTAAATTTAAAGATTTCTTAACATTCGTTCGTTTGATACTCATATTTTAAAATTTCATGCAACTTGTGTATAATTAAACTAAGTATGACCTTCAAAACAGGCGGCAACCCTCTTAAAAATTATGTTCGAACTAACTGATGAACTAAGTTGAAATTTATTTTTTAAACACGCGGCAACCCTCCTGAACATAGTTCCGAAAATCAGAATTTTAAAGCCACTTCTATTGATAACCATCTTTTAATAATCCACTTAACTTATTAAATAATTTTAATTTAACTTTTTAAACTTGGGAAACCACAAACACATCAAAAATATTCAAAATTGTCAAACTAAAGGTTTCTTAAAACTCTTTCATTTGACATGCATTTTTAATATTTCACATGACGCACAGTGCTTCCCTTCCATATAAAATGTGGGCAAAAATAGAGCTATGGACGGATTTAAATGAAAATTCGCTTCTTAGTAAAATTGAGGACGCTAAATTCAAAAATGCAATTAGTTTTTGATAACTTTCATACTTTCCCTGTAATGGCAGTTTAAAGTTGAAAATTTGGGTTCTTGTGGCTTTTACATAGGTATGTACATATAGTTCGTTCTATTTTCAAAAGTGAGGTATCAAATGACAGGGCTTGGCCTGTAGATGTGCAATAAAGTTTTTATTTTTGAAAAGGATTGCCACCTGTTACAGATTTTATTAAAATTATTTAATAAGTTAAATGAATTAGATATTAAGATATGGGTATCAATTGAACTAGTTTTGAAAATATTTTACCTCTAAACGACACGTAGAAGGGTGGCCACATGTTTAAAAAATCAAATTCACTTTAATTAAGGGAATAAAGAAACTAAAATATGTATATCAATATGAGTATCAGATAAATGAAAAAATTTTACATATTTAGCAAGAAATATGTGGAGAGTGAAAACTTTCCTGAGTTAATTTAAGAGTCCAGTAATATAAAATGAATGTAATCAGATCAAATCACTGATTGACAATGTATGTATTTGTAAAAAATCAACAAATACGATGGCGTAATCCTATGGTTTGACGTAATTATTATTTTAGTTTAACTAAGTCCGACTTTACAAGCGGTGGCAACCCTCTTCGTAATATTTTTAAGCTAAAACCTTCTTTCGCGTGACTCCCTTATAGTGATACCTATTTACTTCAATTACCTAATTCCTTTAATTCAAGTGGAATTTGATTTTTTAAACAGGTGGCAACTCTCTACATGTAGTTAATACACATTTCGATTGATACCCATCTCTTAATAATTCATTGAACTTATAAAAAAATTTGAAGCTAATTTTTTAATAATCTAATTTTTTAACAGGTGGCAACTCTTTTTAAAAAAATAAATGGAACGAATCGTGCAGATCTCAAGGCACTGACAAAAAATGAAAAAATTATTTTATGCATTAGCGAAAAACGCATTACATACTTCAGAAAGTGCAAAAAAGGAGCAGGTTTTTATTTCTTCTTTTGAAAGCTAAAAGCCCGTGCTATTAAATAAAATAATAAAAAAATAACCTATTTTCACATATATAAAAAAAATGGTTTTTCTGGAATACCGCAGGGCACCCTGTGTTTAATTTTATTCCAAAATTTTAATTCCTGTAATTCTCTACTGTCTTTATGGAAACAAGAAACGTCAAACCAACATTTTATTTCCAAGAACATATTTCTGACATTTTTTTCTGTGAAGAATTTATGCCTGGTTATGCTTTTATTAAAATTTTTTGTACAAAATTTGTCGACTTTAGTGGCTTCCTGGTGGCACATAATTAATTTTTTAGGGAAATGTCTATTTAATTCTTTTTAGTGGATAAATTGTCTTTACAAAAATACCAAACAAGTTCACATTGCAGATAACAAATTTTTCGATTTTTGCCCACTTAGGCGGCACTGTGTGACGTGGGTATAAAATAATTTAATTTGACTTCTCAAATAGGTGGCAACCCTCTTTAAAATATTTCCAAACTACTATTTACTTTCTTAAACCACCTTTGCCTGGCATCTACATATATAGTGGTTTAAGGGTTTATTCAGATTCAGAGTTATTTGAAATTTGATGGAATGAAAAACTGACACTCAGAATCGGCTGGACGGATTTAGATTAAGTAAGAAATAAGCACATATTATAAAACACGAAACAAAAAAAGATCATTTGTAACATTTAACCTTTTCTCACATGAGCTGCAGGCTTTTCTGTTTCCAGGTAATGAAGAATATATCGTCGTTTAAAGTGCAAAACCGCGTATCATCTAAATGCAAAACCGCGTATATGAAGTTGTAGAAATAATTTTCTAGAGCATAAAAACACTCATATTTCAAAATGGTTCTATTTTTTATAAAGTAATCGCATTTCTGGCTAGTATATTTCAGGACGAATGGATAAGGATTGAGTCAAGAGCTTGTGTGAGCAAATCTAATTTTTGGCAGCCAATGTCAGTTACGCGGTTTCGCAGAATGACGATACGCGGTTTTGTACTTTAAACGACGATATGTACATTACTGTGTCCCATAACTTATTTTTATTTTATTATTTTATTCTCTGGGATATAATCTGAAGCTCTTTAAAATAATGCTGGCATTCTGCTGGAAAATACATACTGTTTGCTTCGTTGATGAGGATGGCCGACATATAACCTTTTAACCATGGCCACGACCCTCTAAAGCTACCCACTTACATTCGCGTACCGTTTATCTTCTGTTTAACTTGTAGAACTCGAAAATTTCGCACGCACCAGAAAGAGTTTGACTGATCTCCTATGCTGGAGATTACTCGATATTGCTACTGCATGACATTGTGATTACTATTGTGTGAAAGTAAACATCTACCTCACTGACCTATCTCGCAATTGTTTATTCAATTCGTTCGTCGGTAGAACTTGGGCATATAGATACAAACGAACGTTGTCGGCAACATATAAGGCAATTGGTGACCGGTGCTAAATTATGCTGCGTCAGTCAGTGCGATTTGGGCGGACAAGAAGGCAGAGGGCTACTTTGTAATGCAATACGAAAGAGAAATGCGATGCGATAGGCACATCGCACAGCGTATTACTTACGATGCCCTAATGGAAGAAAACAAGCGTCATTCAAAAGGTTACAATTGAAGTGAAGAGCTACTTGTCTATTACGGTTTCTAAAATAGCTGATCTTAAATTTGTTGTAGTACGAGAGAATGGACCAAAGTAGCAAGTTTCGTTCGTCTATGCTTCGGCAAGATCGGTCTAAAGGTCTACAATCGAAACACTAGTCATCTTAGCGGCATTGGTCGAAACTAAAGAACAACCTATTTTAAATGGATAATTTGAACGAACTACATTTTCCCATCTTTCAAGGATCTTATTACGGATAAACTGGTATTCTTCAGATTTCACACACATAAATGTAAAAAAAGGCTTAAGTGCTTCAGCTTCAGATTTTATGAATAGTATTCGACCTTCAACAAAATGCGATGTTTGCTATGTACGAGTACATATGTACTTCGTGGAATTTTTCAGCAAAAGAGCACNTACGGATAAACTGGTATTCTTCAGATTTCACACACATAAATGTAAAAAAATGTGATAACTGCTTCAGCTTTTGATTTTATGAATTGTACTCGGCCTTCAACCAAATGCGATGTTTGCTACAAATACAAGTACATATGTACTTCGTGGAATTTACCAGAAAAAGAGCAANCAAAAGGTTACAATTGAAGTGAAGAGCTACTTGTCTATTACGGTTTCTAAAATAGCTGATCTTAAATTTGTTGTAGTACGAGAGAATGGACCAAAGTAGGAAGTTTCGTTCGTCTATGCTTCGGCAAGATCGGTCTAAAGGTCTACAAACGAAACACTACTCATCTTAACGGCATTGGTCGAAACTAAAGAACAACCTGTTTTAAACGGATAATTTGAACGAACTACATTTTCCCATCTTTCAAGGATCTTATTACGGATAAACTGGTATTCTTCAGATTTCACACACATAAATGTAAAAAAAGGCTTAAGTGCTTCAGCTTCAGATTTTATGAATAGTATTCGACCTTCAACAAAATGCGATGTTTGCTATGTACGAGTACATATGTACTTCGTGGAATTTTTCAGCAAAAGAGCACAATAAAAATAACCAATTGAAATGAAGTTAACTAAAAGCTGGTTGGCCTTTACCTGCAATTTTTAGTGCTATGTATTATAGTTAACTTTTAATGAACTACATACCATGTTTAAGTGATCACGAAACTAAATTATTTCTGCAGATTATTGTACTTGGTCCTTTGCAAAAAATTAAAATTTTTCGTTATTTCTATGAATATATGTAGAAACTGATTTCGTGTATATTCATATTTTAACAATTATTTCTATTTATTGACTACAAATACCGTTAATTGACCAATTTCTGTCCAGTTGAATAGCTCAGTGTGGTAATCAAGCGCATTTAATTTTACAGGTTTATTGTGCCCACTTATAGATATACATACATATGTACATACATGTACATTAGACTGCATCACCAAAAAAGTTGCGGTCTTTCCNAATAAAAATAACCAATTGAAATGAAGTTAACTAAAAGCTGGTTGGCCTTTACCTGCAATTTTTAGTGCTATGTATTATAGTTAACTTTTAATGAACTACATACCATGTTTAAGTGATCACGAAACTAAATTATTTCTGCAGATTATTGTACTTGGTCCTTTGCAAAAAATTAAAATTTTTCGTTATTTCTATGAATATGTATATGTAGAAACTGATTTCGTGTATATTCATATTTTAACAATTATTTTTATTTATTGACTACAAATACCGCTAATTGACCAATTTCTGTCCAGTTGAATAGCTCAGTGTGGTAATCAAGCGCATTTAATTGTACAGGTTTATTGTGCCCACTTATAGATATACATACATACATACATGTACATTAGACTGCATCACCAAAAAAGTTGCGGTCTTTCCGTCGGGATTACAAAATGTATTATATTTGAAGACGTCCACCAAATTATATTGCGGAAAATTATTAAGATTTTCGTGAGCTGGACCGATTTGAAAATACCTCCGAAAATGGAGTTTTGTTATGAATACAAATAGTTTCTAAAAGAGCTTTTTGAAAAAAGTCCCCTCAAATGACAAAACTGATTAAAATCTTCTGATTTAGACATGTGAGGTATCTTTGGAAAGGACACGTGGACACTTTGGGGTTCTTCTCCCGTCGAGATCCGACTAGGAGTGATAATTTGATACCCTAGTCTGGATACATCACCTTGATTCCTAGTCATCACCGTAAATGCCAACAAGTCACAAATTTTTTCAGACAGCCGAGCGGCCATTATGGTTTATTGTCCTTTATAATAAATTCGAATATGATTAAGGTTTATAGCACTCTTTTGAATAGTAGTAGATTTAATTTAGGTCCACGATCAGTGTAATATTCCCCGAAATGAGTTAGATGGGGTAAAATAGAATATTGCATCCAATCGGGACTATATAAATATAAACCCCGTTTGGAAAACTCGGACTTGACGCTGTGAGGCTAAAAATTGTTCTTACTGCGTACTTGCAGGTTGACACTCACGCCTGAAGACTCTGAATTATTATTATTATTATTGTTGTTGGGGATGAAGCCCTGCGGTCTCAATATCTATTGTACCCCTTTCATGGATGTATAGTGTGTCTATTAGCCCAGTATCCGAGAGAAACTTTAGTCAACCTTCCTCCGTTATGTTACCACATTACAAAAATTATTTGATTTAAACTAAGGGAAGCTTTGGGCGCAATGCACTCCGGAGAACTTTTATAAGAGTGTTGATGAAATGCGCACCGAGATGATTAAACCTTAGTCTAGCGAATGCAGCGCAGCTTAGAAGGAAATGTTGAGATGGTTCCACCTACTCTCCAAACAGCTGCGGCCATAGGGGATATTAAGTCGTACAGCATGCGTTCCTAAAGAACAATTNAAATGCCAACAAGTCACAAATTTTTTCAGACAGCCGAGCGGCCATTATGGCCTTAGTGTCTTTATAATAAATTCGAATATGATTAACTTGACGCTGTGAGGCTAGAAATGGTTCTTACTACGCACTTGCAGGCTGGCACTCACGCTGAAAGACTTTGCATTATTATTATTATTATTGTTCTCAATATTTATTGTACCCCTTTCATGGATGTATCGTGTATCTATTAGCCCAGTATCCGAGAGAAACTTTAGTCAGCATTCCTCCGTTCTGTTACCACATTACATAAATTATTTGAACGGTAACCATAGGTTCTCTGTATTAAACTAAGGGAAGCTTTGGGCGCAGTGCACTCCGGAGAGCTTTTGTAAGAGTGTTGATGAAATACGCACCGAGATGCTTAAACCTTAGTCTAGCGAAAGCCGCGCAGCTCAGAAGGAAGTGGTGAGATGATTCCACCTCATCTCCAAACAGCTGCGGCCATAGGGGATATTAAGTCGTACAGCATGCGTTCCTAAAGAAAAATGTCCTGCCAGTAAATCGGTAAGAATCGATAGCTGGGGCTTAGACAGCTTGACCGCCTGCGGTCAACAACCGGCCAAAAGGACCTTACAACTTTGCATGTCGGGGTTTTTCCCCTGCGCTCGCTGAGCCGACTGTAAGCCCATCTGTCCAGGAGGTATTCTGAGGGGGTTGAGAGAGACGTCAGTCATTCTCTGACTAGTTTCGATCGTACCATTAGCGATCCCTGTGCCCTGATTGCCGCTTGGCTAACAGAGTAGATATTTATCCTCCTAGTCGGCAAAACATTGGCCTCTTCTCCAGCGGCTACTTCTGCCTGAAATAGGCTGGAGAGATCCGGAAGCCTGAACATAATTAGGAGTTCCTAACAGTAGATACTTCGCTCAACTCTCCCGTCCAGCTTCAATCCGTCCGTGAAGATGTTTATTGTACCTCTAATTTAGAGGCCATTCTCCCATTCGTTGAAAGAGAACACAGCGCTTTTGAGTTTAATGTCTGAGCGAATTGCCGCTATTTTGCCCGCAATGTCAACAGGTGCGACACTGAGCAAAACATTTAGCGGTAAAGTTGGAGTGGTCCTGTGCGCCCCCTGATTCCTACGAGGGCCACCCTCTGCACGCCGTTGACAAGTGGCCAATAAATATGCACCCGGACTTTTCCTTGTCAATGCAGCCAACGCTCTCTTACAATGTGAATGTCATTCATTGTTTTGACTATGCATCACTGTGCTCGTCTTGATGACTTGTCTGCGTCTGCTCTCTTGATGTAACCATTGTCTGCTTATGCTTGGTTGCGCATGCGCGCACGGTCATTGTACACCACCAACAACAAAAACAATACCAGTATCAGTGATAATATGGTAATACATTTATTAATAACCACAGTTTAAATAGAAAAGGAAAGGCAAGACAGTTTTGAAGGCAGTAAAAATAAAAACAAAAACGACAAGAGAAAAATTGCGACAGACAACTGAATTTGAGCCAATATCCGAAACCGAAACAACAATAACAATATTAAAATAATTTTATGTAAGTGGCAAAAGAGGTAAGACAAATAAAAAAACTTTGCTACATTCAATAGGTATTAAATGTGTGTGGCTTAACTCCAACTCCAACTCAACACCACACTTGGCTGCATTCATTACNGCTCGTCTTGATGACTTGTCTGCGTCTGCTCTCTTGATGTAACCATTGTCCGCTTATGCTTGGTTGCGCATGCGTGCACGGTCATTGTACACCACCAACAACAAAAACAATACCAGTATCAGTGATAATATGGTAATACATTTATTAATAACCACAGTTTAAATAGAGAAGGAAAGGCAAGACACGCCGACGGAACAAAAATAACAATGTACGAGTATAACGTGTAATAAATGCATAAATAACGACTATGCACCTTCTTCATGCCCACCGGCTGCGGTTAAGCGTTTGGTTTGTGTGCTTCGCTTTATGCATTTATCGCTTTAAAACTTTTTTTGTTTTTTAGTTTTCTTTGGTGTAGGAAAGATAACAACTTATCCAGCTATGGGACGCCTTTATTTCTGACATGCACTGATTTACGAGAGCACGTGACTTGGCGCTGAATTCAATGTCGCTTGGACGCAATTTGCCTCGCTTTGGTTTTTGCCTGCGTCGAAAAGAGAGTTCGAAGTGCTACTCAGATATAATATTGAATAGGTACATAAAGACACATATGTACATTGGGGTGGTCCTCAAATGTAGGAAGCAAATTTTTACATCAGATTTCCGAAGCCTCAACTNTACGAGAGCACGTGACTTGGCGCTGAATTCAATGTCGCTTGGACGCAATTGCGTGCGAAGTGCTACTCAGAGATAATATGAATAGCTACATAAAGATACATATGTACATTATGATGGTCCTTAAATGTAGAAAGCAAATTTTTACATCAGATTTCCAAAGCCTCAACCCCAACGTCGATGCAACTATAGTCGAAGATATCACATATAAATTTTGGTCCCGATTGGAGACGGTTAAGGCTTGTCGCAAAACCGATACTACTTTAGTCGACCCAAAATCGATACTTCTTTAGTCGAAGATATCACATATGGACTTTAGTAGTATCGATGTTGGGTACTGAACGAAAAAAATATTTTTAATAATTTTGAGTCTTAAACGAGGCATCTGGCATTTTACCCCTTTGTAACACCCTGATTGATGCATATTAGAAGCAGGATTCCTGTTGATTGCCTCTCAGGAGCTCATCAATCATACATTAAGGGTGGCGTAAAGGAGCGTAAAGTCAATAGAGGAAAACTTCACTGTGATTATTTTGCTCGACATCAAAGGGCTTTTAACTATGTCCTTCCAGTTGAAATTGTCTGGTCCCTACTTAAGGTCTTTCACCGCATGCGCTGGGACAGAACTGTCGCGTCGGAGTGGGGTGTGTGGCTAAAGAGGGGGTATTCTCTGACTCCTCCTTTGGATTGGGTGATTGTCTTTTGGATACTCTTTGTTATTTCATTCAAAGGTACATGAACCGGGGTTTCGACATAACTTCCACAGATATAACTTTCACGAAATCGTCGCATACATATGTTCCTCTAAAAATTTTCACACCATCGTAAGTTACGGCTCATTCGTAATTTAAAAGCAATTGAGTGAACTGAGATAGTTTATCATAAAACAAGAAATAAATGAAGAAAAAACTGACTGTCATTTATTTTGCTTGCCACTGTCGAGGAAATTTTTAAAAATAATACCTAAAAGTATGCAACCATTTATTTTGAAATCAAGTACTGGAACCGAATTTGCAAACGAGCGCAAACTTTTACGACGAGCCCCAAGAAGTTCCCAGCTCGGGAAATCTCAAAATCTGTAAAATAAATCTGCGAAATTATATTGGAATGTGAATTCTCCAACAATTTTTCAAAGATTAACAATTGCCGTTATAGCCGGGTATGGGGAATCGGACGGAATCTTCTTTTTTCTAAGTCTTCTTCACGCATCAAACATGTCTTTTTTTTAATTTCGCTTTCAAAGGAAATCTTTGTCATACTAAAATTTTATGGGCTATAAAACTGCGTACCCAAAAAGTGCGAAAGTTTGATGAAAATTGACGTTTTTTTTTAATTGTTACAAACTTAGAAACTTTGCGTTTAATGGATTTTGTTGTAGTGTTCACTATATTTTTATTATCTAAAAAATAATAAAATTTAAATAAATCAAAATATTTCCAAAGTATGGAAAAAATTTACTGAACACTTTTGACTGACACTGTATTTAAATTAAGAAATTTAAAGCTGTTTTTATCGAGATTCAGATTTCTTGGATTATGACACTCTTGCAGCAAATGTGCGATTTGTGTATTTCTTCATTTTTTGGGGCGCATATAACCTAAATAACCCCCGCTATATTACGCCCTAATGTACTCAAAACTCGAAATTCCAACTATAAGATCCTAATATCCTAGTTATCTAACTAATTACCACCGAAATTTCAAACTTTTCAATCTGAGTCTTTAGAACATTTACAAAATTTTAGTCTACTGATGTGCAAGTTTCGAGCGCTAAAAAGTCTCGTTGATTTTTAATATTTTTTGTTTGAGTGCATTTTATAAAAACTTGCGTTTTTTTGAAATTTGTTGCAAATGGTCTTCCGCTCTTTATTTCATAAATTCATGCCTATGTATATAGAAAAAAGTGCGAAAATCCGTTAGGAAAAAAAAATTTGTATTGACGCAATTTTTTTAGCAGCTTGAAACTTCATTGGTTGTATGGGCAAACAACTGGGTACGCAATGCAAAAGATTCAAATTGAAACGTTAAAAATTTTGATGAAAATTTGGTGAATTTTCAAAAATTTTTTATAAAGTATGAAACCTGGATTTGTATGGTTTTGTTTAAAGCTTGGACAATATTCTTATAGAAAACTAACAAAAAATTTAGCATGAAAAACATTGAAAATATTACAAAAAAATTAACGTGTGCACACTTGTTTGAGTCACTGTATGTATTAATGTATGTATGTATGTGGCACTGAAAAAGTTGTTTAGAATAAACTTAGTGCAATGACACTTGCAATACTCTTAACACAGGTATGCTAAATATGTAGTATATTCGAGTATTTAATTGTTATTGCTTAAAAGCAAAACTTTCACCAAATTCGTACCAGGCTTATCTCATCATCACTGCAATGGCACTTCTTAATTCCCTTGACTAGCTTACCTGTGAATTTAATGCATACGAAGCGCGATAAAAAGCGACCCAACGCACGCGCCACACATTTCCCTAAGGTCTTCTGTGTTTTATAGTTTCTCTAGGATTTGTTTTTATGCATTTGCAGGTACATATGTATGCATGTATGTCTGTAGATATGTTTGCTGTTGGTACCTTTTTCATAGTTGCCATTGAAAGTGAATTTTTCAAGGTGTGTTGCTTATCAACGTGCGCTGCATTCATCCGTTTAGCATTGTTGAGCATACATAAGTAGGTACTTGCGTACTTATTCGCTGATATCTGCCGCGTACATTGCGCATGCGCCACCGCACCACCGCACCATCGCATAGCCACAAACAAACCCATAAGCAATTGCATACAAATTTGCTTTTCGTGTTTCACGATATTTCTTTCAAACGTTTTTCTTTTATATTTTTCATTTATTTTGTTTGTTGTCGCGTGCAATGAAATCACCTCTGCATTGCATTGCAAACATACATAAATAATATTCATTCAGTCATTCGGTGACTGAGCATCGTTATTTGTCTGCCAATATAAATTGCAAATTACAGTATTTACAAAGACAACAAATGAAAAAATGTAAATTATCCAATGACATGGCCTAAGTAATTTCTATTTAATATACAAACGTATTTATGTATATAAACTGCAAATATTTGTCCTTGTACTGTGGGTTATTTTACGCCATTTTAGGTTGCTGCGTTGAATGCATAGCAAGTAAAATTTTGGTGGGGGGCAAAACTACATAAAGTGCAATTAAAATATAATAAATTTCCTAGTGACTTATAGGAAAAATATTGACCGCTTTGAGAAAAATTGCATAAAAATGCTGAACTTTAGGGTCTTTCGAGGCACGTCTTCCTGTTGTCCGATTTTTTTTTTTTTAATTTTCGCGGGCATATTTTTTTGGCAAAATGAACATTTCTAGGGGGGTCTTGCTTTGTAGCTTAACAAAAAATTTCCTCTGGATCTGGATGTTAATGTTGACTCAGATTTAAAAGATTTTTTTTTATCTTTGCTAAATTTGCTAATTATATCCATAATTAAATACAAAATGCTGAATGCTCTAAATAAAACAATCATATTATTGGTTGTTACGAATGACTTTACATATTCCTATGCAATATTCAATGATGCTGAGAAAAATTTAACTCAAATTCAGTCGGAAGCATTTATATTTGGTTTGAAACGATCTCACTTTTATATCGCAAGCCAATGTTTCTTCGCTCAAGTCTACCACAAGCACTTGGCCGTTATGTTCTGATCAAAATGTGGCATCCCAGTTTATGCGGCAAACGGTCTACAACGCTCATCGTTTTAGTTTACAATATTGAATGAAAGTAGGGTCTTGCTGACTGCCTGCTATATATTAAAGTAGAGTTTTGCCTGTTGGATACCGAGATTTTCAGCGAGAATTTTTGTCTAAAAAGCTACAGTGAACCGATAGTTTAAAATCTACCTCAGCTCCTTCTCACCATCTAAACCATCAAAGACAGTTGTAGCTCGAAGAGACTTTTGGAACACCAGTTCATATTTCGTATTGCATATATATGTGGAGTTCTATTGTAGTCCCTAAGGATCTGCAGGGCACCATTTAATACTGTAAAATTATATGAATAAAACTCGTAAATAAGTTGAACTAATTTTATGCAACTCAAGTCAATTTCACTTTCACTTTAACTTATGAAACGATTTTGAAAGTGAAAATAATTACTACTATTTTTGTGCGTATGTTTATTCATATGTGCATATGTATATCAGCCTCTGCTTGCATGCTTACATAGTATGTGCATACTTTCAAAAATTATTAGTAATTTAGTATGCATCAGATCTCCGCACTTACCGTTGTCAGCAGGCAACGCGACTCACGTATCGCGCCACAATATCCCAGGAAGCTCATGAAGAACATAACAGCGCCGATAACAATCAAAACGTACGCCATCTGCTCAATGACACGCGGCTGTGTAAATTGCTGAAATGAAAGAAATGAAGAGACAATAAAGAGTAGAAAACAAAGAAAGTTATTTAATATTTTTAATATCAAGTTTTAGAAGGAATAAAACACCAAAAAAAAATGCACTGCAATATAAATCTATGCAGTGTAGTTTAAATAAACAAAGCAAAAAGTATTTGTTGCAATCAAATGAAAATGAAAACCATTCTCTACGTGAGCTTAATCCCTTCAGGCGATAAAACTTGTTAACCATTGACTTGGTAAACAACGAATTCGCCACAAAAAACGTGCGAACAGCAGTAATTAACTCTCACTGCTTCTTTTTGTGAGTGTTTCTTCTTCAGCTCTGGCCTTACGAAAATAGTTCGATATCAGAAGAATTAACTCAAATACATAAGTAAACTCTAAAAAATCTGTTTAAAAATGCGACTATAAATCGAGTATACTTTTGTTTATTTTTTAAATTTTTTGGTTAATTTACACAATGAATATGTATGTATTTTTCTCCCTTACACATTTTCGTGTGTAAAAATCCTTTTTGTTAGCGGTTTTACACAATTCTACGGTTGAAATCAAACAGAAGATGTGTATTTTGTAGCCTGTACACACTTTTNTTTCTCCCTTACACATTTTCGTGTGTAAAAATCCTTTTTGTTAGCGGTTTTACACAATTCTACGGTTGAAATCAAACAATCAAACAGAAGATGTGTATTTTGTGGCTTGTACACACTTTCGTAGTAAATTTACGCACACCACAGCAGCTACATATATTACACTCTAAAAAGTCCGAAATTTTAACAAACTATTCATTGAATAATCGAGCATGCAATTTCGCGAANCTACATATATTACACTCTAAAAAGTCCGAAATTTAAACAAACTATTCATTGAATAATCGTGCAAGTAATTTCGCCAATAATAAGGTTACTGATCTAACCTACTTTTTAGCTAGGAAATCTACACAATTTTTTTAGAGTGCACATATAAACTCACACTTGTACAAAGTATGTATTGGAACCTCGGCCGGGGATTGGAACCCAAATCCGTTCCAACCGCCAAAGCGCTATCCCTGTATCTCTTCACTTTTGAATGCCTGCTCAATGCAAATACCAGCGACTAGGCTGCTCCGAATCTTGTTCACTCTGACCGTCCCAACAAAAGCAGCTATAAGGTGTGCCAAAAGTTTAAATAACCAGTCGTACACCGAAATGTATGCACAATGGAGCAGATCTACGCAAGAGCTAAGATAGTCGCGCACCTTCGGATACCCTCGATATCAAAGTGGGTAAGCATGTAGTCAACATGGGGAGATGGAATTCCACCTGGCCCAAATATTTACGAGGCATGATTGGTTCGAATCAGGGATAACTACAGCATAAGGGTGAGGTGGCCATTTGGGGTTAATAACCTGGTGGATGCTATGCTTGAGTCAGAAGAAAACTGCTCCATTGTTTGCAATTTGGTATACACAATTTGAACTTAATTGCGTCTGGCGGAACAAATCCGCAGATTTTCATTGAAATGCAATGCAGGCCGCTCCGCCTCCGCGAAATGATGTCTTAAGGTAGCTCCACGATGGGAGGGAAACGTAGCAGGGGTGTGTTTTTAGTGCGGTGAGCCGAAGGGCAAGCCCCACACTTTACGGATTTTTGGTCAAACCTGTCTTTCGACTATTTGCCTATAGCACAGAAACATTATACTTGTAATTTAAGCAAATTTGCCGAAGAAATCATGAGTCCAAAATCAATTTGGAGTTTGCCAAATTGTGAAAATTGGTTTCTTAGCATTTTGCTGTAGTGTCAAAAAGAAGAGCTTAAATTTTGTAAAAAAAACATGCTATTAGGGGTTGTTTGGTATGAGGAATGCATTTTCCACATTTTCTTCAAAAACTATTTTCTCAATAAGGCAAACTCCAAATTGATTTTATATAGACCCATGGTTTCTTCGGTAAATTTCCTTAGAACTACACGTAGAATCCTCCTATGCTATACGCGCATAGTCAAAGTAAATTTACCCGCCCTAATGCATGAATGTAAATATGTTAATTTCGTATGATATTGGGTACTCTGCTGCACGTTTTGTCGAAACCAAAACAAATGTGACCGCCTCAAGCTAAAGCAATATTGTATTTACACTTCACACCGCTGCACTCGTATCAATAAGTATATTCACGATCCGGTGCATAGTGCCTAGCATGGTGCATAGATAGCACGATTGACTATTTTGTAGTTGTTTGAACACATGAAACAACAATAATCATGCTATTTATGCTATTTATCTATACACCATGCTAGACAGTATGCACTGGATCGTGTATACCCCTAATGTGTCAATTTTGAATTGCATGCATTCGCACCAAAGGAGTCCAGAACCTACATACATATGTATGTACATTTAAGTGCATTTATCTCGAAATCGCTTTATTAATCATACTTTATGCATTTTTCTGCATGCAATAGCCTGCTTTAAGCTATGTATTTAGTAATTTGTAGACACTGTATTCCACCAGCAAGCAGCTGATGGGAGCACAGACCCATAAACGTCACGCTCACTTTTAACATGTCAGCGCTAATAAATAAGAAAATTGCATATTTCACGCTCAAATACAAAATACGGTGCATTTTCGTGTGTCGCATTCAAAAGCTCTAATTTTTGTGGTTCATTGACCATAGATTCCGCATTGCATTGCAACTTTTTCACTCCAACTAGTAGTGTTGGTATTATTATAATCAATTAGAGTTATTTTCCTAAAAACAAATATTGGTTGGATACATGCAGGCAAATTAGAGTTATGGGCATCGGGCAATAGGCTTGCAACACCGCGGCTTGAGCATTTTTGCTTTCATTATCACGATTTTCACGTAACAAATTATTATTATTTTTTTCCACATTATTATAATGAAACTGCACAAAAACAACAATTTATTCGACCAACATTCGTGCCAAAAGTGAGCAAAGGGTGTGCACGCTAATCGTTAATACAAGTAAGAGTGTTGAAGGGTTACTTTTTAGGGAAAGTTGAATGAAGCATTGACACATCGAGTGGCACATTCTAAGTAAGTAAATTATTTGCTAAGCATTTGTGTGCTTACAAGGCCCAACCCAAACTGATTTGAAGACAAGATTGTGGGTCACTGTAATTTCTCAGTTTATATGCTATTTCCGCGCAATCGGATTGTCTTCTGGTTATTATTCTAATGTCTGCTGTGTTATTCTTAAGTACTATTTTATGTTTTCCTAATAAAAATATAGGTCAAAAGCTCAACTATTTATGTATTCCATTTTATAGCTCATCATGGTTTCTATTAGATTTTCAGAAAGTTATGCACAATACACAAGGGTATAGGTAGCAGAGTCGCCAAAGAAAATAGAGCACAGTAATACACTGAGAAAAAATTCATGGAAAAATAAATTTTTTGCAGTTATAATTCAAAAATAAGGATTTTAAAGTAACCTTGTAGCAATGTTTTTTTTTTCTCAGTGCGAAAATCAATTCCTAATCAAGCGTACGATTGTGTAAAATTGCCGATGACGTTTAATTTCTTATTCTACTCCGAATATTTCGTGCCATTTGGTGGTGAGGGAGCATAAAGTTTATTATCTTTTTATGAAATAAAGACATATTAAACTAACCAATACATACGCATAATACACATAAATTAAATAAATGCTTATATGTATGTATGTCCACCCCGTAACAACAAAGAGGTGGCGGATATAATGACAAGCCATCAAATCTTGATAAGCCGGCAGGGACACGCAACCATAGACAGGTGCACAGACACAAGAGTCAACAATAAAAAAAAAAATAAGCCGCCAGCTAGACGGCTAGCTACATATTTAGTAAGAGTTAATTTCATAATTTTGAAAGGAAAGCAAATTGTAGGGGTTTCCTTTATTTTTTCTGGTGAAAAATATTTATACGCAACTGTGAGGGTTGCAATATGCGCTGGGTGGGCAGCAGTACAAAAAAAAAAAAAATTAAAATGGACATTGTACAATAAGTTAATTGAAGTGATTATGTGGCGCTGCATTTGATTTTAATCGCTATTGGGCATCATTATGTATTTATGTACCTGTATATATATGTACTTACATATGTGGTTGCAGTTCAATTAAAAAAATGTATACTCACGTTTATGTGTTCGCTATCCACCATCTTAAGCAATGCAATCAGTGAGGCTTTGTCGACCGCCAGCCAGATGCCAGTGCCCAGCACGATTGTGCCAACGACCTGTGGTTCGATTAAAGGAAAACAAACAAATCAATTTGTAGCAAATAAAATGCATTTTGCATTGAAAATGCTTAGTATGTAGTTGTGAGAGTATTATCACAAAAGTTATAAAATGCTTAGTATAAAAACAAAAACACACACATAAAAGTAATAGTCGTATACATACACTGAGAGTGTAGCGGAAGCGGGGGAGTATACATAAATTGCGAAGCATAAAATTTAATACGCGTATTTTTGTAATTTTAGCTTTAGTTGGCACTTAAACGTGGACTAACAATGTCATTCATTTCTACAACTGATTGAAAACTGTATATAAATATGCACATATGTAGGTACAAATTTGTTTATTTACACAAATAGGTATGTATGTGATATAGGCATACAAGTGTCCGTATGTATGTATATTAGGGTGTATCACTTTCCATTTGAAAAACAAAAGGCCCGTACTGTTTCTCTATCGGAAATAAACAATTTATAATTTTTCAAGACTTCCGGAAACAATTTTAAGATTTACATGAGCTGTTCGTATTTGAAAATACTTACAAAAATCGATTTTTTTATATAAATAAATGATCAGATGATAGAAGAGTTTAAACTTACAAATTAATTAATTAATGCAATTAATTTTATTAGTTCAATCAAAATAATGAAATTTTTTGAAAATTTCCGTGTAAATAACATGCAATTTCTTTTTCATTAAAAATATTATGACTATTGAATCCTTTGAGTTAAAAATTTGTAGAGCTTTAGATTTTCTAAAAAAAGACCCTGAAGTTGATTGTCTATTAAATTCGGAAAAAAAGCAGAAATATGCAGTTTTGGGGTTTTATGATTGGAAATATTCATGCTAAATGAAAAAACTTACACTAAAATGGTACAAAATGTGTAGAAAATTTTTATTTTGAACCACATTTGTTAGCGTACAGAGAATTTTAATCCATTTATTTATATTGTATTGCATTTTTAAACTTTAATATTCTTTTTAGTTATGAATAAAATGCAGTTTATTGCAACTAGGAAATTGCTTTTGTTCTTCGTCCTCCGTCGAAGTTCGATTATAATTTTGTATCAATGCTTTACCTCGTTCAGCAGAATCATTAACATATTTAATACTCTTAATCCTCTCTAAGATATGTAATTCCGGGTAATTTTTTAGAGAATTTAAAGCCCTACAAGTTAATGCCCAGAAAAAGTTTTTATCTCAAACGGTTCAAAAGTTATAAAATTTGTAAATGTTATTTACATGGAAAATTTTAAAATTGGAATAAAAATTTATCTATATGGGAGCATTTTTTCGCTGCAAAAAAAGTCATATTAAGGTCATAAATACGTTAGGTTACATTTTTGGCTCACCCTAATATAAACATAAATATGTATGTAGACATAGATGTAGTTAGACTATGTACTCATAGTAAATATGTAGTACTTGCGCATTTACGTTGTGGTTTGCTGAACTCGCCTTGGAGTGCAACAAATATTATTGTTTGTGGCCGCAATAGAAAAAGTCTAAACAAGTTTTCACTTTTATTTGTGTATTTGTTCGGATACCAAGCATTGCCCAAAGAAGAACGAAAAGCAAAGGATGTGCGCTATATTATTTTATATTCATACTCACAAAAAAGAGGAAGTTGAATAAGCATAGCAGGTATTTGGCCAGCCAAACGCCACAATCGGAACCCATTTTGACCGTTTATGTTTCTGATGACGTCGAAAAAGTTGGTTTCTGGAATAAAAAAGAAAACATTTTGAGTCATATTAATTTTATTTAAAACATAAATTTATTTAAATAAGTCTTTATTTAAAGAATATTAAAAATCATTTCTAGTGTTTCCTGAAAAATAAGTATATTGTTAGAGTATTTAACCGCTAATAAACAACATGGTTTAAATAGAATCGTTAGCGTGACATGAATCAAGATGACAAATGCCCACTCACCATTTGTACCAGTGCAATAAAAATATAACTTTCTGGGAAATGGAATGCATACACCATACATACAAAGTACATACGAAATTATAGTTTGAAGTTTATGCGAAGTATGCATAATCAGACCATAAAAGCTGTTACGTTCCGATCAAAAATTAAAAAAAATATGTATTTCAACAGTACCGATTTGCAAGTGAACCCATTACATTATTATGCTGTTATGTTAAGCACACCCAATCAATTAACATTAGTCAAAATCCCAACATGGTGATAAAAATATGAAAGTCTAAAAACAAACGAAAAACTAAATAAATGTACAAATATGTTACTAAAAGTAGGATATTATAAAATATCTGCAAATGTACGTATATTTGTATATACATATGTACATTAGGGTGGATAAGAGCGATTTATAATAGAAACTTAAAAATTGATTGTAAATTGTTGTTTCCACTGAAATTATAAAATTTATTGTATTCAAAAACCTGTGCCAAAATATTTCGGAAAAACAGCAAGATTTGCGTGAGCTAGACCGATTTGAAAATACGTACGTCCAAAAATCCATTACTTTGATTCCGTTGATAAAATTCTTAAACATTTTTATGCAGACATTTTTAGCTTAAACTCTTCTATCATCGGAGGTGATTTTTTCGAAAACATATTTTTAAAAACTAGTTTTATTTATAAAAAATTCCCGTAAATCTAAATATTTTTCCGAAATATTTTGGCGGACGTCTTAAAATATAATAAGTTTTATAATTCCGATGGAAACCCTTACCGATTTTTGTTTTTTTTTGTATGGAGTGTGATGCACCCTAATATAGCATGTATGTACATACAACAATTTACAGTCCATTTTTAAATTTCCATTATTAATTGCTCGACGAACTTTTAAGCAAAAACATGTCTGACTTGACTTTCGTTTTAATATTACACTTTCTAATTAGCAGCGGCGAATGGTAGTCAAACGATATGTTACTGGCTTGTGCCAATATTTTGAGCGCAGGTTACATATTTAACAGCCAAATACCACATTTCAGTCACGTATTCGCAAATGCCAACACACAAACGAAAATACTATTTATGTACATATGTACAATGAAAAGTACATAGAGCAAATTGAAACTAAGCTAGGGCTGCCAGAATCCTGAACCCATGGACCAGGATCTAGGAAGATTCTAGTGAATACGGTGCCAATATCTTCCTAATACTAACTTTTTCTTTGGTTCTGGCGTTGCATTATTTTGAAGTAATTTCTGGTATTAAAAGTAATATAGCTTTGTTGCACAATCCCTAGAGCGGAATGAATTATGATTATTTGGTTGCTTGAAACGCTTAAAATTTGAATATTTTTCATCATACAGTCATGTGAGAAATAATAGGGAAACGACATTTTGACAATTTTTCTTTTCGTTATTTAATATTTATTATTTTCTTATGAAAACGAAGTTCATTTTTTAACAAAAACCATATACAGTGCCGAACAGAAGTATTGGCACAGTGAATTTTTCGCAATATATGCAGAGTTCTTTATTCTAATTTATTTTCGATCATTTTTTATAAAAATATTGTTCATTTTACACCAGAAAACAATATAATAATAAAATCTCTAAACTTCGTGCAAAACTCAGGAAAATTCATTAAATTTGCACACTAATTGCAACTTTTTATTCAGATTTTTTAGAAAAATTCTAAGTATGCAGTTTTATAGCCCATTCAAATTTAGTATAACAAAGTGTTAGTTTAAAGTTGCTAGAAAATCGCGTTGATTTTTGGCAATTTTTTAAGTGGAAGGTGTTGCTCACTTTCTCCATACAAAAAATAATTGAGATTTTATTACTACGTTTTCTGGTGTAAAATGAACTATATTTTTGTAAAAAATTATCGAAAATAAATTAGAATAAAAAACTTTGCATATATGGCGAAAAAAGCACTGTGCCAATACTTTTGTTCGTCACTGTATGTATGTCCATAAGTCTAAATTTCAAACTGTTGAAAATTAGAAAAACTTATTTAACATTTTATTTAACATTTTACTACCACTACAATTTTTCATTACGAAGTTAGTGAGAGCTTCAAGTGGCGAATTCTTGCGTGGATAATTTTTTTTTCGCCGGTGATATTATTATTTTCTTCCTTACAAAAGAAATATTCATTCGAACATAGAGTAACTTACACGAGTTTTCACGTGTTTTTTTTAATTTTCAAAACGTTTTTCAAGTAAAACTTTTTTGGTATTTTTGTATAAAAATGTTATTAAAGTTTTAGACAAAACAATATGGATATTCATGGAAACGCGTAAATGCCTCGTAACTGCGTAAACCTTGTAAATAATTCGATTTTTCATACAAAATTAAGTAAGTTTACGAGGTTTACATGGTTACGAGGCATTTTGATGAATTGCCCTAATATGAATCAGAATTTCAAACTTTGCACAAAATTTCTAGCTTTCATTCCGAAACATTACAACGTTTTTGTGTATATCGTTTTATAGTCCATATCATGAAGTGCCATTTTCAAGTGGCTAAAAAATCGCATTGATTTTTAGTAACTTTTCTGGTAACTACTTTTTCGGTTTATTTAACAGAACAAGTGCAATTTACAAAAAGTGGCGTTAACTTTTTTAAATTTTGTTGCGAACGGTCTCCCACTTTTTATTTCAAAAGGAATTCATGCTTATATGGAAAAGGAAAATAATAAAAAAATATTATAAACGTGATTTTTTAGACTCCTGATCTTCATGAGACTAAAATTGTATGGGCTATAAAACTGTATACACAAAAATGTTGCAAAGATTCAGATTAAAAAAGCACGAAATTTTGATGAAAATTTTATGAATTTTCCTAAACTTTGTATAACGTTTAAAACTCTGATTTATATGGTTTTGGCTAAAGCTTGTACAATATTTCTATAGAAAATAAATATGGCCTGAAAAACGTTGTGAATATTTAAAAAGAAATCAACATGTGAACACTTGTGTATTTTGTGTGGAAAAAAATGTGTGAACACCGCCAACAAAAAAAAATAATCATCAAAAATCAACGCGAATTCTTAGAAACGAATCTGCCAAAAATTAATTGGGCGTCTGCATTGACGTTCATTAAAAATTAGGATAATTTAAGTGTGGACCAGGACACCAGGACCATTTTTTAAAACCGGAACAAATCCTGCAACACCAGGACGTCTGGCAGCCCTAAATTAAGCAAAAGTTGCAACATACATACATTTGTAGGTATGTATGTTTTCAGAAGGTATAAATAATGGCTTTGTTCTTGTTTACACTGTGGAAAGCTAAACAAACAAATATACCATGCAACTATAATAACAGTAAGCCGCAGACAGACGAATATTAAAAAATTAAAAGTAAAACTACGCAGACACAATAATCACAGCAGATGTAACTGAACATATATGTACATACATACTTACATATGTAGATACTCATCTCTGCAGAAAATCATAAAAATTAATTGTTGCTACCGTTCTTTGGCTGAGGAAGTATGTGTGTGGGTGTGTGTGTGTGTGTGCGTGTGAATATTGCAGTTGTCATCGCCATCGCAATGCATTGCTATGAATAATGTGACAACTCATACGCGGCCCAAAAGTAGCACAATCGCAACAAACATATTTACGTACATACATACGTAAATATGCGCATATAGATGCGCTGCCTGCATAATTCCCCTGAACAGCGCAAATGTTGCACGTTTGTGCATTTTCCACTGTTGCACCTTACCGTATATTACGGTTAAGCCACGACTAAATCGGTCTGAGAAAAGCCCTCGAGCCTTATGCTGACACGCTGAAAATATATGTGTACATTAGGCTGGTCCTTAAATAAAGGAAGTAAATTTTTATATCAGATTTCCTATGCCTCAACCCCTACATCGATGCTAGTGTAGTCGAAGATATCATATATAGATTTTCCATTCCTCTATTCTATATCTATAGATTTTCAGATTTCTCTATAGAGACTAAAAAATTAAAATTGGTAATATCGATTTTGGGTATTAGATGAGAAAAAAATTAATTTTAATTTTTCGAATTTCCATTGAGGAATCTGAACTTTGCCCCCTGTGCGACACGCCTAAACCGTCTCCAATCGGGACAAAAATTAATGTATATGCATGATATCTGTGATCATGGTATTACCGATTGAAGGGTGAGACTGAAAAAGAAATCCTTCATTTAATTTTAAAGACCACCCTAGTCTACATACACACATATGAAACGCAACGGCGAATAGTTGCAGGCACCATTTTTGTAAAACATGTATGGAAGTAGAGTTTTTGATGTAAACATTTTCCACTTACAAAAACAAAAAACAAATGTAGCAAGTTGCGAAATGTATTCATTGGAGATATATTTGATTAAATGCACTCTTAGATAAGGTAGACGGTAATTCCTTTAAATTATGGATCCAAGTCGATAATTTTACTCCAGTCTATTGGTAGTGTTATTTATTTAAATCGTTAGTTCTAAATAATTAAGGAAAAGAAAGGAACTTTATCCATTATGAAAAATATATTTTTGTGTTGTTTATTCATGGTCAAAAACCTGTATCACTTTTCCTCCGCTTATTATAAGATCATTGGGGAATTCGAAGAACTACTTCGCGGACAAAACCCTTTCGTTGGGTTATTTAAGACGGCCTTTTAAGTATGCCTCCCGAGTACCACCAAACCATAATATTAGCAGACAAATCGTGAGCGTGAAATGTTGGTGAAAATGTTGGACTAAAATGTAAAAAAAAAATTTTAAATCAACCAAGTTTGATGGATAATCTGAAATCATACCTTTACCCTAATTGAAAGTATGTTCAGACAGGCCGTTAATCGACTTTCTTGATTAAGGCGCTAATTGAGCTCGATTTACCACAAAAAATTTCAATTCTTAATTGGTCGATTACTGCTTAATTGAATGCTAATCAAATGCATGTTTTCATGAAACCCTGCAGGGTATGTTTAATTTTGACTTTTAGGTATGTTTATTGAACAAATAGTAATTAGCTGTTTGTTTCTGGTCTTTTTTTTGCAGCTGATACTCCATCAGGGACGTAAAATTGAATTTTCAAACTGTACCTAGTGTGCGGAAAAACTTTACCTAAAAGTAGATAAATGTACCTAAAACCTAGCTATAAGAAAAAATTATTCGAGCAGTTCAAGACTTTCCTCCGAGTTCTTCGATCTAACGTTTTAAAAATAAATATCTTATATATACATATAATACGCGAAGGGATTAATTGTTCAGGACAAAAGATGTGTAACGTTCGCCCGATTTTCAAAAATGAGATGTGAAATTAAAGCGCTTGGTCTATAGATGTGCAAACTCAAATCATTTAATAATCAATGCTATCATGTCCGCACCGTTCGTTCGATCTTCCGGAATGAGGTGTGAAATTAAAAGGCTTGGGCTGTGCAAAAGGGTTTTGCTTTTTTGAAAAGAGTTGCCACTTTTTAAAAAATTATATTCAAATTAATGAAAAAAATAAATCAATTATTACAAAAAAGCTGTCAATCGAAATGGGTTTGAAAAGCTTTGTTTCTTAGCTGAACTATAGGAGAGTTGCCATCTGTTTAAAAAATCATATTAGGTAAGAGAATTATGTATCATCATATGGGTGCCAAACAAAAGGGGTTTCAGAAAGCAGTAGTTTGAAAATATTTTGAAGAGGCTTGCCACCCGCTGGAAATATCGAACTGAGTTAACTTGTACAAAAGTTATATGCAATATCAAAATATGGATGTCAAGCGAAAGAGTGTTAAGAAATCTTTAGTTTGAACACTAGAAATATTTTTGAGGTGCTGGAAGAGGGTTGCCACCTGCTTCAAAGGTTAAATTCGAATTATTTAATAAGTTAAATGAATTATTAAAATATGGGTATCAGGCGAAGGGGAGTTTGAAGAATCTTCATTTTTCGACTATATTTAGCGGGGTTGCCACATGTTTAAAGAATCAAATTCAATTTAATTCATCAGTTAGTTAAAGTATCTGTCGCAATGTCAGACGAAGGAGAGTTAATAAGGGTTTAGCTTGAAAATTCTTTTGAGGGGGGTTGCCACCCGCTGGAAATATCGAATTCAGTTAACTTATACAAAAGCTATATGAAATATCAAAATATTGATGTCAAACGAAAGAGTGTTAAGCAATCTTTAGTTTGAACATTAAGAATATTTTTGAGGTGTTGGAAGAGGGTTGCCACCTGCTTCATAGGTTAAATTCAAGTTATTTAATAAGTTAAATGAATTATTAAACTATGGGTATCAGTCGAAGGGGAGTTTGAAGAATCTTCATTTCTTAGCTATATTTAGCGGGGTTGCCACATGTTTAAAAAATCAAATTCAATTTAATTCATCTTTTAGTTAAAGTATCTGTCGCAATGTCAGACGAAGGAGAGTTAATAAGGGTTTAGCTTGAAAATTCTTTTGAAGGAGGTTGCCACCTGCCGGAAATGTCGAATTTAGTTGACTAATACAAAAATTATAAGAAATAAAAAAATACGGGAGTATGTAAAGAAACGAAAGAATGTAAAGAAATCTTTAGTTTGATCATTTGGATTGTTTGAAAAGGGTTGCCACGTGTTTAAAAAGTTACATTCAAATTATTAAATAAGTAGGCTGAATTATCAAAGACCTTAGCCTGTAGAATTGCGATTAAGTTTTATTTTTTTAATTAGGAACTTTCTAACGGTATAGGGTGATTTGAAATTTGAAGAAATTGAAAACCTGCACTATGCGAGACCTCTCTTCACTCAAAAACGACTGCACGGTTTTAGATGAAATATGGATCTCGGATTTTTTTTTTTTAGTTTTTTGAAATAAAATTTTGGGAGTTTTAACGTCATGCGGGTTCATTTGTATGTCCCTTCGCAAATGAGGGAGGCTACTGGAAAAGTTCCCAACATCAGAAAATGCGTTGAAATGTGAATAAAAATAAGAACGGATTTCCTGAAAAGTTATTAGAATACCTTCAAAATGTACCTAAAATTGTGTGTTTGTACCGAATACACTTTTAAACTAAATAAAGGTACGATGGTCCCTACTTTTCCAGCTAATCGAGCAGCTGACTGTGTGAACACCAGAAAGCGGTAGCTCAATTAAAAACCTAATTGACTCAGTTAAATTTATGTCTGAGCTTAGTTTAAGTTAAGTCAGGTTAGGTAGGCTTGAGTGATCCACACATTCTCACATCTGCAATTAGTTGGTCCTTAGCGTTACCGAGACAGTAGAGGCCTTCGGTTAAACCAGTTTTAATAACTCGCCAGGTTTTCATTTCCCTTCAGTGATAAGGAGAGGGCAGAGCCAAGACAGATAAGTCGCGTTATTCTGAAATTAATTTGCTAGAAGATAGTTGGTGTTTTTTTCGCTGTAAGAGCTATCCCCTTCGATGTCTTTGCCGTGTCTAATTCTGTTCTTAGATATCCTAGTTAACCTAATTCAGTTTTTGATTTCATTATATTGCAACAAAACCGTATTTAATTGTTCATTTTCTGAAAGTACAACTCACCTTCAAGAGTCCAATATGTAGTTAGTAGCTGGTACATCCATCCAAGAGCGAACCTTAGTTATTATTATTAAATTTTTTTCAACAGAGACCTCCTCTCGATAGGCCACGAAAAAGCTTCTCCTAATACCATTTGCCATTCGGTGGTGGATATAAAACTGTATTTAGATCTTTCTATTAGTAAGCTCAGCTCGAATTGAAGCAGGGCTCAGCCAACTAAAATGTGAGCGCGGAATAAATATTACCTTTCCTTTAGCTCGTATGTGGCCAATTTTTAATGACAAAACTAGAAATCTGCTATCGATATCAATTGATCCCTAGCTTGTGTAGTTTCGAAAAATATCGAGGTAGAGGACTGTTTGCTGGATTCTCCTTAATAGATTTGCATATCGCATGGAACAGACGCATGCGTATTTCCTGTTGTCTTCTCCAAATATGTTCCGGCGCTGCCTAAGCAACGGGCCATATGGCGGAAGGTAAAATTAACGGCAATTTAAGAATATATTAACAGTAGCAAACTAGTAGTTCTAGCGGTTACTTGAGAAAATTAGAAATATGTAAAAGGGCCTGGGAATGTTGCGTGTTGGCGAAACCTAGAGCAATGGGTTAAAATGTATGTGGCTACTACCTGAGCACACGTATGTATGTATGTATGCCAACACAAAACTTTATTAACTTAACATACATACTTGCATACATATGGACATGTTGCGTAATGAATTTGCCACACGCCTCAATGGTTCCCGAGTGATGTAGCATGGCTTGTATTAGTACCGTTGAGCATAATAAAAACAAAAACACATACATATGTGCATATGTACGACCAAACCGATCCGGAAGAGAAGACCATACATAGAATGTTAGCGGACCTGCACTTGTTTTTGATTACAATACAACCAGCCGATAAGCTGACAGTCCATATAAAGTGTTTTGCACAGTTGCTGCCAACTTTATTATTGTCTGCATTGCAAAATCAACTACAAAGCAAATGTACATATTTATGTAAGTATGTAGTTCACTCGTTGGCAAATGCTTAAAAAAAATGGCTTCGCGTATTTGGCTTCAATAGTTACAGCTATTCGTACGGCTAATTCTTTTCTACTGCAACTGTGTACGCTTAAACGTACATAAACACCTGCATATAAACAAATATATGTACATACATATGTACATACATTAGGGTGGCCCAAAATAAGTAAAGTCGGAATTTTATTGCTCCCACCCCCTAGGATTGTTCTATATCGAAAAAATATACCCCTATTTTTTATTTTGAGATCAAAAAATTATTTAGAGGTCGCTCAAAGCGCTCAAAGTTTTCCATGTATTTTTTATGGGAAAAAGAAAACTTTTCGTAGAAATGGTATAGGATTCTTGAAAATCAATATTTTACAATCGAAAAACTCTGGTACTCTTCAGGAGACTGTTTATTTAACCATTTATTAATTCTAAACATTTTTTTATTTATCCCCTCATTGCATTTTCTGGGGGTTTTGGGAGACCATTAAAATATAGTTACTATGAAAAAATGGTTAAATAAATAATTGGGTAGTATTATTGGGAATCTCCTGAAGAGAAACAAAGTTTTCCAATCAAAAAATATTGATTTCTAATAATTCTATACCAGTGTTTTTTCCCACATGAAATACATGTAAAACTTTGAGACCTCTAAATATTTTTTGATGTCAGAATAAAAAATAGGGGTATATTTTTTCCAGCATAGAACAATCCTAGGGGTGAGAGCATAAAAATTGCGACTTTACCTTTTCACATGCGGTATTGGACCACCCTAATATACATACATGCCGACAACTTTTTGCAATTAGACTCCATTCATGCGTTCATTGCCAATTTGATTGAAAAATGTAGCAGAGCCTATGCAACTGTTGCTGCTGCTCTTAGCGGCATTTGTTCAATGATTGGCGATCAGACATATTGTTACCACAGTTAAGTTGGTTTCCTATTTTGTTGGCAATTATTTAACTATTGTTACATTCATTGTGTATAAACATGCCAAATCTAAGGTAATTTTTAATTTTAATTGATTGTTCACTACTTCCTTAAATACATATTTATGTATACTCAAAAAAATCCAATATATTTAAACAGCAAACATTTTGTTTTTAATATTTATATGTATATGCAATACATCTGTATATAAGCACCTTTAAAAATCTTTATCTTAATTTTTGGAACTTTTTGCATAGTAACAAAGTAAGCGCTTGTAATGGGGTAAAGTGGTTACAGCTTTTCAACTATACTCAATTCTAAATAAAATTCCTTCGTTGGAGGATTAACTGAAGTCTGTAGCATCTGCCCACCAGAAGATGTGAGTGTAAAAGATGTTGCTACTGTCAATAACGCCAAGGCATCCACGGCGTTAGGCCCAGATGGGAACTCCATGCAGATAATTGAAAAAGCTTGGACCTGCGGGAGTTGAGTAAATCACATCCGCGTTCAACTTGTCAATGTACACGCTGATCATCCTCAAGGTCTGGAGAATGGGTAAGATAATTGCTCTTCTTAAGCCAGGGAAGATGGCGGACGCAGGAAACTTATGCTGGCCCATCTCCGTCCTATCCGCAGTGGCAAACACTGCTCTCCCCAGCCTGACAAAGCATCTCAAGCCAGCCGAACACCAGCATGGATTCCGTAAAATGCACAGCATGACCACAACATTAAACCTCATTGCCACACTGATTAACGAGGGCCTGAACCGACGACAATGTCGCGCGATAGGACGGTCCTAGTCGCGGTTGACCTGTTGAACGCATTAGACTCGTTGAACCATGCGACTCTTTGTTAAGACGTTCTGGACTCGTCGCTTCCAGATCGGACGAAGCGGTGCATAATCAGCTATCTGTGTGGATGCCATTAGCGCACACAAGGGGTGGGTTTTGGGGTTCAAACCCCCCTCTAAAGCTAATAACCTGAAATACAAACTGTATCCTAAAGCCAGCTCTCAGAAAAATCACAAGAAATATTTTTTATTATAAAGCACTTTACTTTTGCTGTAAATTTTCTTGAAGAAATAAATATACGAGCATTTTTTTCTTGAGAGATGCAAATTGATTTAAGACATTTTTTTTTTTGAGATCTCTTAAAAGTTTAACTGCAAATGAAACCTAAAAATATGCAATGCATACTCACTTACTGAGCCTAAAAGAGTTTACAACTGATAGGTCCTTAACAAGGATTCGAAGATTTAATTTGCCCACTTCGAATTCGTTCCACCAAAATTGCCTACATAACAAAAATTCAAGTTCATTTAATTTTCTCGGTATTCGAAATATTAAAAAAATTAGGCAATCGTAAAAAATCACCATCTCATTCGAAAACCAGAAACTAGATATCGAGGAAAATGAACATGAAAACTCTTTTTTTATTACTTTTGCAAGTTGAGCGCATCTTGTGTTTGTAGAACTTTATATTAAACAAGTAATTTCAATTTACAGGAAGACCCTTGAGGTACCATCTTTCCGATAAAAAAAAGAATTATTGAAATCGGTTCACGTGGTCCAAAGTTATGCGTTAGCATACTATTCCGACGAATTGATAACCTACTCCTTTTTTCAAAGTCGGTTACAAATGTTTGAGTTTTTTGCTAATTTTATGTAAATAAATGCAATTTATGACACTTCAAAAAGTTTATTTATTTATTACATACTGTACATAAAACTTGCATAAATGTACTTTAATGATCATTTTATCTGAAGCGAATTTTCAGAAGTATAAACCCCTCCCAAAATATATTCCTGGGTGCGCCCCTGGTGGATGCCAATTATCGTAGAATTCCTAAGCCTCGCAAAATTAAACAAGGGTTTCCCCAAGGCGGAGTACTCTCCCTGACACTGCTTAACCTCTACCTGATAAAACTCCCTACGCCGCTAGATGCAGTTAACTTGGTGAGCTACGCCGATAATTACACGATAGTGGCAACGGGCCCAAAACATCGACAGCCTCACCGATCTGTCAAACTTCTTTACAGACAGGAGCCTCAACATATTTGCCGCGTAACACATCGCCACCCTTTAGCCGCCAGGAATAAGGTCATCAGGCGGAATGCATCTTGTGAGTCACGTTCGACAGCCTTTTCTTCTTCTCAGCGCACACCTCAACCACCTATGAAAAATTGCGAGCCATTAACAAACTCTCCAATTCACTAGCCGGCAGCACAAGTCGAGCCGACAAAGAGACTCAGCTTACAACTTAAAAAGTGATCGGCCAGTCGGTAGCCACCTACGCAGCGCGATCAATGGAAAAATCACACCAAACATTGGGAGAAAAGAGAATGTTTACACCTATGCTATTTTTAAGTTAAACCTTTGTTTTCTGAGATTGGAAAACAAGAAACAAAAACTAACCAAAATTTAATCACATTTAATGACTGGGCCCACATTTTTTGTGAGCTGTACACGTTATAATGATCCAATCTTTCCCATATATTGTATTTAGGGTTTATTATAAAAGAGTGAGTGCAAACTAAATTTCATCGAAATCGGATAAAATTTAAGGGCGGGTGCGGCAATGAACCCATTTTTACCAAATGATGAACGCCCCATCTTTGCCGCCGATTCAAAAACGCCCTATCTCAGTATATTTTCAATATATTTTCAGCTGAGTTAGGGCGATTTTGAACCGAATTCTGAGATAGGGTGCTTTTCATTAAAATACTGAAATAGGGCGTTCTTGAAAGTTTTCTTGAGAAAGGGCGTCTTCGAACTGGCTGTCGAGATAGGTCGACCTTCCACTTAGATATCGATATACTATGGTGGTGATGTCAGCTTTTGCTCTCAGGTCGGGTTCAACCAGCCAAAGACACCTTCCCCGACATGGTCGATTTTTCACTCAGCCATCGATATGTAGTATAACGGTAACCACACTTCGTCGCCTCAGAAAACGGATGACGAATGTGCAAAATCACGATTTTGGGATTTTGATGCAGATTTACTAAGTTGGACATGCTCTTTCGATTTCTGCAATCCCATACAATTGTAATCCTTTTTTAATCATAAAACATTTGTCGTATGTATCGCAAAACTTTGAACTTACGACAATTGGCTGGTCCTCTACAATTAAAATTGAAAATTAAACTAAGTAACTAATTTTAAAATTTTAAATTTTTAAATTTTAGCTTGCACTGAGTCTCCAATGAAATGAAAGAGATAAAAATGTACAAAAGACTGAATTTAAGTATTGTTTTTTGTTTTTATATAAAGAAAACGTATGTTCGTAACATATTTACAGCATAAGAGATGTACAGATTTTTTTTATTAAATACATGATTATGTTTTTGTTATGTTTTTTCTAATAAGTAATCATTATTTAATAAATATGTCTGTTTTTTTCATCAAATTATACCATCGTCGTTGAAATAGATACTTTACTATTGTCGTATGTTCTGTGGACAAAACAAAGTGGTGAGTAAACGCTACTTACGACAAATGTATACGGAATGAAAAGTAAATTTTCTCATTAACGTTAAGAGATATTAAATGTAAAAATATGGGAAATCAAAAATAATAACACCAACTACGTCTCCTTCAAAAGTTACAAAAATCTACCGTACAGTTTCGGATTAATTCGACCTTAAACTTCAAAGTCAATTTTCTCAAAACCGTGTTTTGTAACATTCGACATCCGTTTTCTGAGACGACGACTTGTACTTGGTACTTTGGTGCTGTTTCCGTTTTTTTTTTGGGGATTTTGTCATAAAATTAATTAACTTGGCGTTGAGGTTAGCTTCAATGACTAAAATTAGGATTGCGTTTTCTCACGAACCCTAAATTTTGAAATACATCTCTTTATTAGTAAGAGTGCGATATCGTTGCATGTAATGCATTAATGGCGCGGTGACGGTGGTGTTGAAAATTTTTGTCTTTGGTTTTTTTTCCTTTTTCAATAATGACAAATTTCGAAATTACAAGATTTCTCGTTTTTTCTTTAAGGTAGCAATCAATCAAAACTTGAAATGCAATTCCTGCAAAAGTATATTTTTTGAGTTAGGGCGGTCTACTAGTAAATGTGCCATATAATTTATGCGAAAAAAGTCTTCACTTTTGTATTAATATAAACTTGTGTTAATGAAAAAAGAAATCGATTAAGCCATGTCTGTCTGTCCGTCCGTCCGTCCGTGTATATGATAACTCGAGCAAAAATTGAGATAACTCAACGATAATTGGTACGTGGGTTGCCCTTTACCCAAGATAGGCTCGTACTGAAAATGGGCAAAATCGGACTGTAACCACGCTCACTTCCTATATAACAGCATTTTCGAAAAATGCAAAAACTACGATATCTATTTAATCTGAATAAAGTTTCATTGAATCTGAAAAAGGTTTCATTTAATTTGAAAAAGGTTTTGCTTTATCTGAAAAGGGTTTCATTTAATTTGAAAAATTCATTAAGTCATCATATTATCGACGTATAACGTTTGAAATCGGGGAAAATACCCCCGCTTATCATGCAAAGGTAGTTGAGAAAAAGTTTAAACGGCTATATTTGATACCTGCGCCGGGTATACACATAAAATTCGGTTTCGACCGAATTTATATTTATTTACTTGTTTTTGGTTATATTTTACATTTCTACTTATAAAAATTAAACTTTTTAGGGTTCACAAATACGCAAAAATTAAACAGTTTTTGAGTAAAAAAACTTATAAAATGGTACCTTTTTGTTAAAAGTTTGGTTCTAATAAATTTTGTAAAGTGGCAACCGTGTTTATAGTTAAAAACACTTTTTAATTAGTAATCAAAGAATTTTGTAACACGCAAATAGAAACCAGGTTTGTATATAGATACATATGTACATATCTAAAATTATATCTACCTGTAAGCAAATTATGTATGATTTCATAAAATTAAGAAAAAACATCTTACTTTCACATGTCTATCAAATATCCTCCCACAATTATTTATATTACTCATGTCAATCAATATCTGACATCCACTCACTTTCATTTGTAGGCGATAACAGAAAATATAAAAATGAAAACAATTAAAAATAAAATTCAAGTACATACATACATACATATGCAGTGGCGGACTTGAGTATTTGTCACCCCTAGGCAATTCAGAATATGCCGCCCTTTTTCCGATAAGAAAGATATTTTGAAGTAAATGTACCAGTTTTGGAACGATTAGCAGTAAATAGTATTATTCAAATTATTGTTATTGCAATTTAATATGAAAAAGTGGTATTTGCCTTGAGTAAACGTTAACTTTTAAAGAAAGCTATCATCAACAAACTTTTTCACGCGATAAGTTATAATCTAAAAATACTAAATTAGTGTTTTTAAATATTATCATTTAAATTTAAATAATATCAGTGCAGATAACTTGAAAAAGAAAAAAAAAATTTGCCGCCCTAGGCACCTGCCCTTACGTTAAATCCGCCACTGTACATATGTATATATTGTTAGCTTAATATAAAATGGCCATATCTAACATTTTTATTTCTGTGGCGTAATAAAAGAACTCAATACAATGTGAGCTCTTTAGCTGCGAATTTTTTAGCCTTTGTGGGGATTGCCATAAATTGAAAACTATTTACAGTAGTTGCTTTTATATTCTGTGAGTTTTTTTTTTTTAACAATAATCACCAGGCTTTGTGCGAATAAGTATTTTGAAGGCAAATGAGATATCACCTTTTCATATTAAAGCATCTATATACTCTTACATAGGTACATTAGACTGCATCACTCCCCATACAAAAAAAAATCGGTACTATTTTTCCATTGGAATTATAAAATCTATTATATTTTAAGACGTCCACCAAAATATTTCGGAAAAATATTAGGATTTAAGTGAGCTGGACCGATTTGAAAATACCTCCAAAAATGGAGGTTTTTATGAATAAACATTGTTTCTTAAAGATTTTTTTTTTGAAAAAATCCCCTCAAATGACAAAACGGTTTAAGCTTAAAAAATTTCCATAAAAATATTAAAAAAAAAAATTTTTAAAAAATTTGAACGGAATCATAATGATGAGATTTTTGATGCTGTTCTTTTTTAACTTTTTTCAAAGATTAATATAAGAAAAACTTGAATAACTGAACCTAAACTCTTCCGTTTTAGACTTAAGAGGTGTCGTTGGAAAGGTATTTTCACACCCTTTTTATTTCTTTGCTAATAAACTCATTCAAAGGATGAAAAAGAAAAGTAGAATGAACGAACGTCATTCATAGTTGAATTAAGATGTTTTGATGTTTGACAAAAAAAAAAAATGGGATACATATGACTTCTTTTTCAGAAATCAGAATAGTTTTGGCCCATTTATTCAAGTTTTTCGAAAATCAATCTTTGAAAAAAACCGCATCAAAAATCTCATTCTTACGATTCCGTTGAAAATATTTTTAAATATTTTTATGCAGGTTTTTTAAGCTTAATCTGTTTTGCCATCTGAAAAAGTTCTTTAAGAAACTATTTTTACTCATAAAAAACTCCATTTTTGGAGGTATTTTCAAATTGGTCCAGCTCACTTAAATCTTAAAATTTTTGAGAAATATTTTGGTGGACATCTTAAAATATAATAAGTTTTGTAATCCTGGTGGAAAATCCGCAACATTTTTTGGTGATGCAGTCTAATGTACATACATACATACATACATACCTATTTCGTATGAGTAAAGAAACAAATGAACTCAATTTCTCACAGAAGTTCTATTTCCAGCTTAACTGAATAAATACTGGATGATAGCAATAAATGAGCTTTGAAGCTAGAACAATTAAAAATGCGTAGTTTTTTTTTTTTTTAAATACCGAACTATCTATTTTAATTCTAACCGTTTCTACTCAGTGAAACGCTAATTTGCTGAGTCACATAAAATGTGATAAATTCCGCAGAGAAAAAAAAAATACTTTTCAGTACAAATCTAATCTAAGGTGACGAATTTATAATTAGTTCTCAATTGACACTTCATAGGATATGGCAATGTTAAATTCGCAAGCTGCTAGCATGCAAAAGAGAATTAACGTGCACTAGTCATGGTTCTCAATTCTATAATACCGAGCCAGTTTGGCACTGCTGCTTTTCCCCACAGGGATCGTTCTGTATGTCTGCGTTGCAAAAACATTATGTCTGATTAAATGAGAAAACTTCAATGCAAACTAAAATAATCAACAATAGATATATGTACGTACATACATACATTTGTAAGTACGTATAAACTACACTAATTATCGATTTTAACTTTGCATTGTATTTGTAATTTTAATTTTGTGGTTATTCAGTTTTTTGCTCTATTTCTCCACACTTTATTATTGTACTTATAGTACACGCTCGTGTTACATATTTGTTTTCATTTTCTTAATCACTTTTGCGAAAGCAAAAGTATATACGTAACCACAGTACGTGTGTACATACATACTCACATATGTACATACATATGAGTAATTATCCATATTTTGTGGGTTGTTCTCACTTTATTAATTATGTTACTTTTACATGCATATGTTTTTACATAGAGTTTTCCAGTTTTGTTTGGGATTTTCGAGATTTTCATTGTTTTAAATAATTTAGGTCAACTCTGAATAAAATAAATGCCAATCACAATGTTCACGATGCGAATGATGATGACTGTGCTGGGTATCTGGGCATACATATCTAGATAGTATATCCCAACAAACCCACGTTCATACATATATATAGTCATTTACTCATGGATGTGCATGGATACCCTGTGGGGAAACGCACTAGCGTCGCGATGTCCTACGAGTGCCAATTGCGCCCCGCTGCCTTCCAGTTCTAAAATCGACAGACAGAAAAGTAGCACGACTTTTTTTTAACAGCGTCCTATGGGATTTCAAATGGTCGCGATTTTATATTATTTTGAAAGATGTGTAATGTTAATACAAATTCTTGTTTTGTGTTTCTAGACCACGAAAAAAGCATCTGTGAAGTGCAGAATGGAAACGTATTCAACCGAAAAAAAACGCCAAACAAATATCTACTAAAAGTATTTAAACAAAAGATGGCTTGGTGCCAGCTGCATCCATTTTCTATAGATCCTAACAGTACCATGAAAAGTTGTTGTATTCTTTGGGTCTTATAAAATTTTTGTGACTATTTTGGACTTAGAGAATTTGCGGTTAGAAATAAAATATTTCGGTACATAGTAGTTCGATCTTTTAGAAAACACATTGAGGCGAAAGTCGCAGCTATTACGCTCAAACTGCACAAATTAAACTGGATGATGAACTCAACTTCTTCGCTATCCCTTGAATACGAAATTCTATTATATAAAGTGAAACTCAAGCCGATTTGGACATACGGAATTGAAATGGCGGATACTGCTAAGCCTTCAAGTATGTATAGAAAAACTTCAAAGACTACAGTCTAAAGTCCTCCGATTGATTACTGGAGCGCCGTGGTACTTTAGAACATTTATTGATAAAGTGAAAAGACTAAGTAAAATATATTTCCGTAAATTCTAGGAGTATCCTAACGAACTAGCTCAAAACCTATTACTTCACAGAGGTTATACCCGACTGAAAAAGAAGTCGATAAGCGACAATTTTGCTTAGCCTTACGGCATCCGCGATCATACTAACCCAGACCAAGCGTTATATTACACCAATTGCAATCTTGCACCCAATAGCTTTAATTTGAAAAATAAACGATTTCCAAGCAGTGGCAAGGAAAATCTCAAACTTTTAGTTCTTAAGATTTGCATAATTATTGTTAGTTTCATAAAGAAATAGCCAATAAATAAACAATTGTTATTAAAAAAAGCGTTTATAATTGTTCCTGATTCTTGCATCAAAATATAACTTTTTAGAAAAAGTGGACTTAGCAGCTTTTCACTTTTAGCTAGCTACATGCAGTTTTAAAAAGTAAAATAAAAAAGTTTTATACCACTGAACTAGAAATTTGGTTTACTACTTCGGCATTTCCCTACAGGGTCCATATCTACATGTATCTAAATATGAAATTACTGATGTGTTATTGCAAGTGTGGGCTGTTGTGTCAGCTAGGTTTCTACTTTGCATAAAACAATGAAAATTATGATTTATAGACCTACGCTTGTGGGAAGTGAAATTCTTATTTAAAATGCTCGTGGGCATGATGTTAAACTCTTTTACATAGTCATTGTGCATATACATATGTACATGTACATTGTTATTTATAAATGAATAGTCATATACATACATATTTGGTGCAAAAAAAACGGTATTTTTATTCCACGAAATTATAAAATGTATTCTATGTTAAAACTTTCCCCGAAATATTTCGGTAAAATATTAAGATTAACATGAGCTTTACCGACTTGAAAATGCCTCCAAAAATCGAGTTTTTTAATAAAATAAAATTCGTTTTTATTTTTTTTTTTTTCAAAAAAATACTGCAGTTGATAGAAGAGCATAAGCTCAAAAGGCTAGCATAAAAAATATTTTTAAAAACTAATTTTATTTATAAAACCTTGATTTTTGGAGACATTTTTAAATCTATCGGTCAATATTTTTTCGAAATAGTTGGCGTAAGTCTTAAAATCAAAAAAAAAAATAAAATAAAAAAAATTAATTATAAATCAGGTGGGAAACGCGCTTTTTTTGGTAAGGCACCATAATGTACATACAAGCATGAAAATTTCTTTATGAGTTAAATGGGAATAAAATGCTCACAGACGCAGATAATGCCTATCTCTAATTAATGCTGAATTTCCACTAGTCCTTGAATTTACGAAAAATGTGTGCCATTTAAAAAAATGCCAAGTGGAAACGAATTTTATGACAAAAATTTTGAAGTTAATGGCACAGCTATTTTTTAATGCCAAACTTTGTCATTAAAATTTGTGCCATTTACTGCCTAGTAGGAATCCGGCATAATAAATAAGTAAAGGTGTTTTGAATAAAAATAGTCGGAAAAGAAAATTTTCATTAAAGATGTTATTTCGTTAATTAACAAAAAAAAAAAAAGTAATCATATTATAAAGTGTCAATAATTACCTATTGGGACTGTACCTTCGATTTAGTTTTGAAAGCAAATTTTCGGTAAAAGTGCACAAAACTGCTTTAGCCAAATACTTTCGACTTTACATTTGAATAATTATTTCAATTGTCTTTCGCCAAGAACATATGCATAAGTACAAACACTGAAAATGAGTTAAATTACTGCATCGAAAAAAAACCGCTTTTTAAAGGAAAAAAAGATACAACTTCACGGATTTAGACTAGATTAGATTTAGAGGAGGGAGCAGGTCACCTAATAACCGTCACTGAGCACGATCCATTTTATCAAACCTACAGGTCTTCTTTACTCCACGTATCGTTAAGAAACCTCGCGAGGACCCGTTGGATGGATGTTACTTAGGTATGGTAAGGATTTTAACAGCCAATTTCACGAAAGCAATTTAAGTGAAAGAAATGATTTTAATTTTTTGAATTTTATATGAAAATTGACAGAAAATAAAAAATCATTTTCATAATTTGCTGATAAATTGCTGATGAAACCGGCTATAAGTAAAGGAATTGATATCAATAAATATTTGACGGATATTAACTGACTTTCCTTTGAGCTCAACATATCTAATGATTGAGAATCGGTTCTTTATGTGCGACATATATGATTGAACTGAACATTGAACTGTACTAGTTTACATATTAATTTTCTGGCAATATGTTTTATGTGATATAATTATAAAATATGTTAGAATACGGAAAATTTCTAGCAAGCTATGTTTCCCAGTGTACTGTGAAATAAAATTGTCCAAAAACGACTTTTTTCCTTTTTGTAAATGGCATGGCCAGAAAGAAATAGGAAGATCGATTCGCACATAAAATTATATAATACATAAATATGTATACACTTATTTATGTACTCATACACATGTAAATAAGCACCAAATCAATTTAAATCGTACGGTTGCGCTAACAACTTCTACACATCAGCTTTGCCGGTTAAAGCGTGATGGATGCGCATGCGTAATGCCACAAGACAAGTGGCTGATAAAGAGTAAATGAAGAAGATTGCACTAATCAAACGATTAAACGTGTTGATGAAATAAAAATAAAAAAAAAAACGAAAAACAAATTATTAAAAATATTGCATACGCAAGTTAAATATGTCGTTGAGTCGAACCGGGAAAGACTTTGAGTAGGCAGAGTTGAAGTGTGATATTTCGTAAAAAGTGAAAGTGCAAGCAAGCTCAAAAGTAAGCTCAAAAGTAAGCTCAAAAGTGAGCTCAAACTCACAAGTGTCCACGAGACAAGTGCTTGAGTTGGTATACTGACGTACATATGTGTGTTGAAAACTTACGTTGGTGATTTGTACAATAGCTACATGCCAGTCGTCACTGCCACCATACACTACCCACCATTCACTACCCACTTGGGGCCAGTCAACAATGATGGGATATAATGACATGGATTTGTGTTCAATTGTGTTTTAGAAAATCAAAATTCGACAAGCCATTTTCACACAGATTCTCACTGTAGGAAAATCAAACAATGAAGTGTTTGAAAACTTAATACTGAAAGGTAAACATTTGTTGATGTTGCAAGCAAAAAAAAAACTCATTGAAATGCATAGTTACATACATTGGGCTGGCCGGCCTGGCAACCAGTGCTGTCTGCTGAACAGCATAATTACAATGAAATATGTATTGCTCGACTGAATAAATAAACACCAGAAAATGCCGCATGAGGGTGAAGCGCGCTTTGAGACGTGCAAAAAAAAAAAAAACGCAAGTGGCCAAGTACGGCGTTGAATTGAGGAATTAAGAGATATACAACATGCGCATGCGTGACTCGAAATACAGTCAATGCAGCATACATACATATGTATGCACTTACATATAAATGTATGTATGCTTGTACAGGTAAGTAGTTTTGCTCAGTTGTAGCGTGCATGACTGACTGCCTTTAGGTTAGCCAATAGACGAGCAATTTTGTTTAATAGATGCATGCCACCATCCATCCATAATCCAAAAGTTGGTATACATATTTATAAGCGCTTATGTGTTTGTGTGCGGTCGAATTAGTACACGTATTTAGTAGCGGCTAAATGAAATTATTATGCGCCGCATTCAAGAATATTTGATGCCAATAGGCAACTTGCAACATGTTTGTTGGCAACAGCCAAATACGTAGAAGCGATGATAGCATGTAAAGGATAGTGGATAGTTATAGGATAATTATTTTTTTTTTATGTGGGGGAGTGGGTAAGTTCATAACAGCCATACACTTTGTTGCTTCTTTTCGCTACTTATTTATAAGCTTATTATGAGTAGCAATCTGGGCTGCCAAATTGGCTCAAACCGTGCCATTTTTGGCCCTATTTTACATCAAATGGCACTTAATTTTTCAATTTGGCACTTAGTACCAAAATGGCACTTTTCAAAAATAGTAATATTTCTATACATTTTTGTGAAATCCTTTGCGTGTACTTCTTTTTCTCAACTAAAATTTTCTAATTTTTAAAGATTATTTAACTGGTTTATCTTATTTTGGCATTGCACTTTTGTTTTAGAAATGTGGTTCTTATTTTCTTGCTAAATAAATCGGAAGAATTAAAAAGGATGGCACCTTTTTTGGCACTTTTATTTTCTATTTGGCACTTTTTTATCCTCAATAAAAATCCTCATCTTCATAGCCAAGGATAGTTGGCAGCCCTGGTAGCAATACTTTGTGTATTTCGTATTAAATTCAAAGACTTGTAAACCGATTAAAATATTTTTAGTAACAGATTTAGGCTAAAGAATGAACTTTAGCTCATATTTAAAACATATCCTACTAGTTAATTACATATTTCACAAGTTATACATTTATAACAAGTAAAAAAGTCAAAGTTCGGGCGAAGCCGAACATTAAATACCCGACGTATATAGTTGTTTCACCAGGGGTGGTTTCCAGCAGGGATGGCTTTACCCCTATTACGTACGATAATTGTACCGAGTTTGCTATAAATTGATGGAAGGGTTACCGAGATGCGGTTAATCAGTTACTCGAGTAATCAAGATTTTGAACAAAAAAGTAAGGAAAAAGAAATCGTATTGCATGCGCCAGTATGTTAAACTATTTACTTAAAAAGTAGCTGTATCAGGGACAACGGGCAGACGCTACATGCTGGCTAAGGCGCTGGAAAGGAAGGCACGGATCCCCTCATCCTATCATTTAAGAGTGGTTACGGTGATCGCCTCAAGTGTAACTTATACATCTCTTGCTGCTTATTCAAATCCGCCGGTTACCACAAAGCACGCCCAATCACGTACAGGGAAAAATTTTTGGTTATTTTATTTTTCTATTTTTTAATATTTGTAATTTAAACCGCTCCTGGAGTGACTTGACAGTGGTTTGTTTTTAATAGTTCACAAATACCCAGCCAGCAAAATATCTGGAAACGTATCCGAAAATGGAAACAATTTCGTATAAAAACCTGATGTTTCATCCGTTTTCCGATTCCGTTTTCGGACGTTTTTCAGATCAGTTCTCCCACTAAAGTGTTCATCCGAAACGAATGTGCAGAAAACGATCGAAAATGGTTGTAAAACGGATGCAGNCACACTCAGCTACTGGCGAATATGTATACATGTTTTCAAATGCTCAGTTTAAACAAATATTTAAAAATTATTGTTTTGAAATAATATGATGACATTTTTAGGATACGAAACATGAAAAGCGTTTTCTGAACGGGANGCTGTTTTCCTGAAATTTGTCTGATTCAATTTTTCGTTGAAAACGATTTCGTTATGAACTTCACAGAAACTATTTCATAGTTACAGGAAACCAAACAAAGAAACAATTTCTGACGGAATTCGAACCTGGGGCCTCCTGAAAGCTAAAAAATAGTAGCACACTTCTCTGCACACTCAGCTACTGGCGAATACGTATACATGTTTTCAAATGCTCAGTTTGAACAAATATTTAAAAATTATTGTTTTGAAATAATATGATGACATTTTTAGGATACGAAACATGAAAACCGTTTCCTGAACAGGGGTATACGTTGTGTGAATTTTCATTTGCTATTATTAACAATATTTTACATTCGATTGGATACGAAACTGACGCTGCTTGGCTAATTGTAAGTGCAGTCACAATCACATCAACCGCAATGCCAGCAGCTACGGCGCTGACACAAATGCATGCAATTATCACGCGCCTATCGCCGTACTCCATCTCCTCCAATAACTCTCAACATCTGCCAATTATATATTCGTCGTTTTTATTGCGTCCATCCGTTCATAATTTTAATCCGAAAAGCGTGTATGCATGTAGGTACCTACTTGGTTGCAAATACATACATACACACATATGTACATATGTAACTACATCATTTGGGCGTTTGCTTATTTGCTAAATGACAATTTTCTTGCGTTGAAATTGCAACCAGTAATAACAAAAAAAAAACTATCCACTATACATAAATGCTTATAGGAAAAATTATATGTATTTTTATTTTTGTTTTCTGCATATGGCAGGAAATCGCTTGCGGTTTGCCTGCCTCGATTAAAGCGTAAATGTACATACCTACAAATATATGTGTTATGTATGTTATGCAAAAACAGGCACATTCATCAGCTTATAGCTAATTTAAAATGAAAAACCTCAGGCGAAAATACGTGATGAATTGCATGAGAAAAATTGTCTAAGGTTGAACAGAGATACTCGCATAGAAGTGTTTGAGAACAAAAGCTTAATTATGCGTGTAGAGGTGGTGATTCAACCCAATTCTAAACGCGTAAGTATCCAGTGTCGCAGTTGATTTCTTATAACTGATACCTAGTACCAATTGGAAAGATTTGTGAAGCTTCATAAATCGCAAATCTTCGCCAAACTCAATTCTAACAGGTGGTGGAAAAGTATTGATGGAGCCATCATCGTCTCTGTTTAGCTAAGGCTGGCCAGAGGAAGTGTTGGACGTTCTCGTCTTAAAGGCGCGCTGGGAACCTCTCTCTACAGGCATGCATGCTCACTAAGCAAAGGTCAATGATGACTCCCACAACCAGTTTTGAAAAAAGGCGCTCAGCAGGCATCGAGGTATCAACAAAATGACTGTATTTTTTCGAAAGTCCGTAAAGTTTTGTGTAAACAGTTTTCATTTCCTCCCAAGTGTGGTTGATATTCCGCTTTAAATCTTGGACTAGACAGTTTAAATAAAAACTCATCTCTTTTTGTGGGTGACCCAAATCATTACTTTTTCGCCTTCGTTTGTGTACAACAGATTTATGAGGGGCCCTCCAATAATGAGTGGATTAATAATCGATTAATGAAACACAAAACTAAGATACAATTAAATCGTAAATTGGAAAAAATTAATTGATTATTTTAATCAAATGATTAATCGCTGCCATCCCTAGACATACATATCTATAGCACGCCATTTCAAAGTTATATTGTTTGCCTCTTATGTTTATTTTATTCTTAAGAATTTTCAATTAAAATACAGTTTATTGACTTGCAAACCCTATATAAACCAAAGCTTCAAACTTTGTAAAAACCTGCAAAAAATATAACAAATTTTAACCCAAATTTCAAACTTTTTTCTCGGAAGGGTTAGAATTTTTTTGAGTATACAGTTTTATAGCCTATTCAATATTAGTCTAACAATGTGAAAGAGTCAAGTGGCTAAAAATTACCGTTATTTTTTAGATTTTTTTGCCGAAGGTTTTGCGGCTTTGAAGCTTGCACATTATTAGACTACAATTGAATAGGCCATGATAAAAATATAGTAAGGTAGAACCGCTGAGAGTCACTTTTAAAATTCTTGACGTTTCCAAACAATTTAATTTTTAAATTTACTCACAAACTCACACACACATTTTCATTTTCAATCTCAAGCAACAACAATTTCGAACAATTTCAATTTTTTATTTTCACTTTTATATGATTTTAAAATGTTGGCAAACTTCAAAAAAAAAAATCATGGCCGACAAATTGAGGGAACGGTTATACCTTGCTATGTTTTTATCATGGAATAGGCCATGATGCAAAAAAGAAGGTAGTTTCAATAAACAACTTTTGACGGATAATAAAATTTTTTGAAGTTTCATAATTTGTGAGTATTATCAACGGCCTTGCCACTTTGATAATATTAAAACAATAAATCGGAGTATTTTCTTTCCCATATTTATACCAATGTAATAACATTTTAAATCAAAAACCATTATCAGTACTTGGTACTGTTAAAGGAGACTTCATCGTAATGGTTCTCTTCATTTTGTAATAAAAACCACGGGCGCATTTTTCTGTTTTTTTTATTAATGCCANGAATAGGCTATAAAACTGTATATTAAAAAAAAAACTACTGAGAAAAAATTTGAAATTCGGTTGAAAATTTGTTGAATTTTTTGAAGTTTTCTACAAAGTTTTAAACTTGGACTTAAACTTGGAGAGAATGGACTGAATTTTTATTGAAAATACATAAAATTTTAAAAATAGAGATAAGTGGCAAACAATATCACTTCCTTCTGCGCATTCGAGTGAAATGGTGAATGCTCGAAAATAATTCAATGAAAAATCTATTTGGGCAAAACGAAGTTTGCCGGGTCAGCTTGTCGTTAATATTAAAACATGGTTAAAATTGGGTATTATTCTTTAATTTCTCCCGAAGAGAAACAGAGTTTGTCGATTGAAAAATATTGATTTTCAAGGATTATATACAGTTTTCACGAAAATATTTTTTCTCTATATAAAATACAAGCTTTTAGCGCTTTGAGCGACCTCCAAATATTTTTTTTATTCAAATCCTAGGGGATGAGAATATTAAAATTCCGAATTTTCTTCTCCCAGATTAATTTTTCGTCCACCCTACTCTGCAGACATGGGCGGACAATGAATGCAAGGGCGTCCACGAATACAAAGAAAGTACCAAGTGCAGAAGGATCTATCTATACTTCGTGCGAACAATTTACTGAACTGAAACAGAGTAACTTGGCGAACCTTTTTGATGTCGGCCTAAAACGACAGTTGTAGGGCGCAAATGGAAAAATAAACATATAGAATTTCGCTACCAAAAAATTGTTTCCCAATGTTACATACGACCTGATCTCATCTTAACAAATTTGTTTCCTGTACTATTTGTAATCGAGCAACAGAAAGTATACAAAAGGATGCACCTTTTGCATACATATGTAGGTACATATGTATATATGTATGCCCATACATGTAGCAAATTGACAGCCAGTAAAACTTTAGCTTGTATTCTCTTAGGAAAAACAAGGTCTCTTTTGAAATCATTGCTAAATGCAACACAATTCACTTACAAAAAGCACTGTACATACAACCAGATTTAAACTATGCAACAAATTCTTGATAGCTTGGCTCGATTTTTGTCATATTTTAGTTATAACTACGGTGACAATTCGTCGCGATTTTGGCGGGGTAGTACCGATTTTAAGACAATTGTCCCGCTGAATATTTTTTAAAAGTCGGGACGTATAAGTGACCCGATTTTTCATATTGTACCCGATTTTCAGTGTTTTCTTTATTAATGTAATATCAGTCTCACTGTACTCTTGCCCAAAAATAATTTTTCGTACGAACGTGGCAGCACTGTCCCTTATCACAAAGAACGTAGAATATAAGGGAGCCATAAACATAGCCAGCATCCTTATTTTCTGTGGTCTTTGGTTATGTTTTATTCTGCCAAACCGGTATTCTCGCTATGTTGGAGTCTATCATTCTGCTCTCAATTTTTTTTTTAAGGAGGTTATCAATTCGTCAGAATATTTTTTTATGTATTAATATACGCAAATATAATTGATGCACAATTTTGGACCACCTCAAACAATTTCTATAAATATTTTTTTAAAGGAAAGATGGGTATTTCAGAGGTGGTCCCATACTAATTTGGCTTAGGTCCAATCATTGAATCATTAAGAAATTACCGGTTATCTTAAATTTTTATATTAGAATTGAAGTCGGTTTTCTTTTTTGCTTAAAAATCACTTGTATAATTATTTGTTCAGTTTTTTTTGTCTTTTAATGAAACGATTCTAACTTGAATTTAGTGATATTGTAAAAAAATTCCCTCAAAGATATCATAAATTAAGAGCAGACATTTCTGAATTGTTAGGGATTCTTTAATGTTTTTTATTTTGTTATGAAAGCATCGTTCTCTAACAAAGATCTTATATGTCAAAGTTGCAAACTTTGCACAAAAATTAACAAAATTTTATAAAAATTTCGAGCTCTTTAATTAGATTTCTCAGAAACATTCTGAGTATGCAGGTTTGTAGCCAATTCAATTCAAAGTGCAAATTTTAAGTAACTTGGATTTACCGTAGATTTTTTGGTGATTCTTTTTGTGGAAGATGTTGCTCATTAAACTGTATTCTAAAAAAAACAATATTGTAGGTTCGGATTCGATGCTTTAGAAATGTCCCGATTTTTTGGCCACAGTGATCTGATCACCGTAGTTATAACAGGAAATAAAGGAATCATACTGAAACTTTTATCAAGCTATTTATGTATTTATTAACTCCAAAGCCAAAGGGTCGAACAATTACCTTTTTAAAAGGAAGCATTTTCGGAAGTTTTCTTGAATTTCAGTGCAAACTTTAATAATGTTTACAGGACGTTTGTATTCCTTGGTTTCGATGTGTTGGGTTTTTTTTGTGCGTAAATATTCGATTACACAGTGTAGTAAATCTACAAGCAGAAATATTTTTTGTTGTGTGCGCTGGTTCCTTTTTGGCCAACACAAAAAGCCCATATTCGTATTAACAATGCTCTAGCATTTTATTGTGTTGTATAATTTTTTATTTTGTGATTTATTTTGTTGCTTGAAGTTTGCTAACAGCAGTCAAACAAACAAAAACTAAAAAAAAAAAAAATTGCGACAAACAATCGCATTTAACTATGCTGCTTTGCTCTGGTTATAAAATTACTGACTAGCTTACTAAATAAAATGTGCATGTCGGTATAAATTCATCCATACGAGTACATACATACATAAATACATACCCACTGGGAAAATAGGTAAGCACCTTACGAGGTAAGCCATGTTTTCTTTCAGTTTTTAGTACCAAAATTGTCATCATGGCCAATGTCATCTACTAGTAAAGCACAAAATGAACACCTCCAACGACACATTACGTTGTCAGTTGCAAAGTAACAAGCGCCGAACTACTCCGAGCGACTTCTCTTCATTACACGTAACTTACTTTGTAAAGCGGCTCAGAAGTATGTCTGATACCAAATGTACATTCTAAATTCCTACTTACATAAGGCGGCCATGCCTTTGTAAAAGTAAGGGACGTTCTGCAGGGAAATGGTAATGACTGCCAGGTGAAGAGTAAGTTGCTAATAAGGTATTATTACGTGCTCCTAATTCCCACTGGGTAGTTGTAGCTTTGTACTGATGTCTATTTTTTAAGTAAGTAGTTCATAGTCGAGAAAATGTGGTTTTATTTGTTTTACTTACTTTTTTTCTTTAAAATTTTATTCTTTAACTACTTTTCTCAGTTGTGTTTTTGTCATTATATATTTTTTGTTATTTTATATGTAGGTCAGTGTCGATTGTCATGGAATAAAGTAAATGACTTAAGAAGAGGAAGAGCAAATATATGCTTGGCAAAACATGCTGATGAATGCAAAAGTTTTTTTTTGCTAAATTTTCTTTTTTCGTTGCTTGTTCTAAAGAATTTTCCAACTTTTGCTTATGATTTTAATTTGTAGGCGAGGCTCTCGCTGTATGACTTACGCATTGTGAAGAATACTCATCGCAGTAACTCGAATCTGCTGTTAGTCATTGCTTTTCAGAAATAGTCATTCTAGGTATAAATTAGCGGATCGGCGGAAATGTATTTCAAAAGTTAAACGCCATATTAAAAATTTCAACTTCATTACTTATAGCGGTTTTTACAGTTTTGAAGTTCATTCATTTCGCGGTTATTGACATATTGACATATTCGGCATTAACACTTTCGGTGATTGACATATCGCCACAAGTTATGTTATATTCATTTAATGATAGGATAGTCCAGCTGTCTCTATGCCAGGCAAACAGTATAGTTCGCACCTTTGACAAACTTATGAGAGGTATTGAATGAATAGGCTGTCAGTGCTGATAGCAAAGGAAAGGCAAGCTTGGTAATCCAATGCGGTGACGTCTTCCAGTTTCCGTAACTGCGGTGCCCCAAGTACTTTTCTCGAGTTATCAATGGCGTGGAAGATTTTCCAAAGTTTGCTAGGGCGTCGTAATATCATCAAAACTATTGTCTCAATTATAATTTTCAGAATTTGTGGTTTTCCATGATGTGATGTGGTAATAAAATTCCAATTCTTTGCCTTCAGTATAAGGCATTACCTTCTTGATAGCCACGATTTTTTTTTTTTTTCGGCAGATGTGAAATGTTCTTATATTATCAATTTAAAAATGTTATGACAGTAATAGGACGGAGAATCACTAAAGCACTGCTGTTATTAAGAAAACCAAAGAATCAAAAGAACTTTTCTCGACTTTGACGTATTTTAAGTGAAAATGCAAAACATTCAGATTTTTATTGAACATGTATCTACCATTTATTATGAGTGACAAAGCTAATGAAGCTGGAAGTAGGCCAAACTAGATACATAAAAGTGTTAAAAAGCTGTCAAATACTAAAAGCCAAATCAGTTAACTTTTTCAATTTGTGTTCGCAAAATTTTGCGCTACCAAATATGCCATTATAGTATGAACATGTAGAAACAACAATAAAAATAAAATTGCATTATTTATGTCCACTAAATTTTGAAGTTGAAGCCATAATGCGGATCAACGCATAAGTGAATTAGTAACTACGAGTGCATACATACATATGTATATGAGAAATGCATACGGGTATACGCAGTATGTGGATACAAATGTATGTATGTATACACATACATAAATGCAGAGGCGCTTTGAGGCTACACAGGTATACCATCTCTAGCTACACTTATATAGAAAGAGGCTTGCTGGAGCGCCCTGACACTGCCGAACCTAAGCTGCTTGAAAAGTGGGGACTTAAATATTTCATAAATAATCCCATAGTAAAACTTCCAGACTCAATGTTACCGAAGCTTACCTTTATAAAAAGCCCTTCAAGGTAATAATACCTGGGGATACCTGTAAAACGATACTCGCCATGTTCAACGAGGGAACTAAATTTTGGTATGCTGATGGTTCCAAACATGGGGACGGAAACACTAGGGACTATGGACCTAGATTTCAAAAAAGCGTCTAAAAGGGCATACATACATATACTGCAATATATTACAGGCGGACATTTTTGCAATTGAAGTCTGTGTCAAAGGTAGTAGAAAATTGCAAAAAGGTACGGGTAAAACTAGGAGCCAACAAAGGAGTAACCTCGTGAAGAGTTCAGTGCCGCGAGGGCTTCGATGTTAACGAAAGGGTTGATACTCTAGCGAAATGCGCTGCCCAACGGAGCCAGGTCGGCAACCAGGCTTTCTTTGCGCCTTCCAGAGAATACTCTGCAGAGTTCCTCAGGGGATGAACTTGCAAGTTACAAGTCAATGGCGCGCACGAAAAAGAGCAAAAGGAAGTCCTTCTCTTGGAATCTCTGAGCGGCTGCAAAGTCTTAGCAGATAAGGTTTAAGAAATCTCACGGGATACCTGATACAACATTTTAGACTGAGGTACCATCTACAGAAAATGGGACTCTCTGAGGAGAGGAACTGAAGGTTCTGTGGGCTACAGAAGGAAATATCGGGGCATATATTATGCGATTGCCCGTGTAAAACTCGACTTATACATCTTGGAGAGCGACTATCATCTCCATCCAGAATGTGGAACATGACACCCTGAATAGTGCTTACTTTTATTTAATAGCCTAACTAGATAAGGATTAGCACAATAGATCTAGGTCGCAGCGTTATATGCCCTAATAATAATATTAATAATAATAATAACTTCGTCCACTGCATCGTCATAGTTCTTGGTGACCAAATTCGTGGGGGTGAAGATGTCTTAATGCCTTGTAGTAGTAGTAGAATGGAGTCAAAAACAGTGTCGTAGACCTTTGACGAGTTTAGCGTTGTTATCAGGGAACGGATTTTAGGACCTAAAAACCTGTAAAAAAGGCAAAATAAAATAACGAAATAGGCTGGAAAAGGCAAAATAAAATAGCGAAAAAGGAGGGAAAAGGCACTAAGTATTGCAAAAAAGGCAAAAAAAGGCAAAACAAAATAGCGAATAAGGCAGGAAAAGGCACTAGGTATAGCAAAATAAGGCACTAAAAAAAGACAGAATATACGAAGAACAATCAAAAAATACATTTGTTTTAGAAATGTTTATATTACAAGTAAAAAGAGAAAAACTATGACCTAGTTTCATTATATGAAAAATTTGTACTTTGAATCTTTGACTATTTTATCCTTTCGAGTTTCTAACTCATAAAACTTTAATCTGTATAGTTGTAGTAACATTGAAGCACAAGATGCATTTTGACGTTTTCTGGCAGCATTTTCATTCGATTTTCGCGAAGAAAAGCCTTGAATGTACTAAATGTATGCTCGACATAAGTTGATACAAGCGGCGCCCAATTTAAACACGGAAATGTTTGAAACGTTCATATTATCAGGAATAAGGGCGTTTTCCTCGCCCTTTACAATTTTATCCACACCCCTTATTGTCTCCAAGCCTACGTTAGCTGAGAAAACTGCTTTGAATTTTTCCAACACCAATTTGGCAAGAGGTCCCTGCGCTTCTATAAGTCGCATGGGCATGTGTATATTTTTTAATCTTTAAAAAAATATTGTAAATGCTATAATCACTTTTTTAAAGGTAGAAAAGACAAAAAACGGCAAATATCTTAAAAAAGCAAAAAAAGGCAAATATCTTAAAAACGGCAACATCAAATGTGTATATATGGAATCAGGGAAAGCTATCTCTTTAGCAGAAAAAAAGGCAATTTCCATAAAATCCGTTCCCTGGTTATTATATTGAACAGTTATCTCGCAGCGGGTGGTTTTGGTTAAGACCGTTGATTGCTCTGCCTTGTTGAGGTATTCTACACTTGACGGACCCAAGTGTTTTAGCATCAACACGCAACAGAACCAGTGGCCTAAGGAATTTTGTCTTCCCGATAGTCACCTGAACCGCATTGTTGGACAAAGTAAGAGGTGCATGAGGATGTTGTGAAGCCTCCTAATCTCTCGATGTTTTACCTAATTCACACCAGAGGATGCAGTGTGAACTGTCAGTTTCAACGATAAACTTCGAGCTCGTGGTAAAAAATAATTTTACATACCCGTCCTATTTTTTATGGGATATACTAATATACTCGTGTGACATACTATTAAATTTTTAAACAAAAAACTGCAATAAAAGCTTATTTTAGATGTATGTATTTTAATTGAATTAAGTGACTTTCAGCCTGCTATTAAATAAAAACGGAGATGCGCACAAATATGCAAATGGAGCGCAAAATGAGCTGCATAAAAAATAATCTCTCATGCGAGATAATTAAAAAAACTTTAATATTTTTGTTTGTATGTGCATAAAATCATAGTAAAAAAGTATGCATATTCTATTATCTCAGATAAATTTTAAAATCTGTTGTGCATAAGAAAAAGAGCGTAAATTGAGTTAAGCTATATATATGCAGAAGACAGCAAGTTGATTTAGCACAAAATTATTTTGCGCACCGCTTTATGTTGGGAGGGAATTTCTACTTTCGGCATCAAAAAGTTTAGATTACAAAATCGAAATTTTTAACTTTACAGATTATTTCCTATGAAATTATAAAGTCAGACTCAAGCAGTTTTTCCTTGTTAGCATTGAAATTAAATATGCAATGCCTCTAATTGACCAACTTTAATCGATCGACTGACTGGTTGATCAAATTAAAAATTCGAATAAGACATTCAGTCGCTGTCTACATGCTTACGCATTGTTATGGCCTATTTAAATAAAAAATATACATATTTTCCAAAGCATTTGCAACAAAATGTGTATGTATTTATGAAGTTACTTATAGAATTAATCGAATTGATAGCAATAACCTTTTTTGCAATATCTTATTTAGTCGACCATGTCAAAGAAGCTATTCAAGCATAACAGAATAACTACTGGTCATTTGCAGTGTTGTAAATCTCAGTTGTGTAAAATTAATTATTAAGTTAATGTGCATATGGATTGTGTCATTGTCAGCATGCTTCAATTAAGAGCAAAAAAAAATCGCAAATTGAACTTTAAATCTCGCATGCAGTGATTACACGCACTCATACATACATAATATGCATTCCCAGCAGGAAACGGGGTTAGTGTATAGCCAACTTTTAACTACCCAGCAGTCAACTATTTGCTACTTAAATATTTATTTCGGCCGTAGCTAACTACTTTTGGACATAATATATCAATAAAGATTTTTCGTTTTTAATTTCTTACATTTTTGTGTATTTACTTTATTTAACATTACATATTAGCTTATTTGTTTACATGCCCTTTTGTAGGTGGTCCCTTCTTAAATTCCATCAGACGTAACATCAAATGATAATAT
>NW_016159113.1:54623-67736 GCF_001687245.7 Rhagoletis zephyria
TCTAAACAAGCGATAAAAAGGCGGACATCAGTCTGCAAGGTCAAGAGGCCACAAAAAATGCAATTCGTCACGCTAGGCCGCTCAGAGCATGGCCACTTCAATAGTATTTCATATGTTTTAATTAAGCCGCTCAGCCGCTCGCCGCTTTGCCGCTTATTGCGTGGCCTCGGCCTTAGGGAGTAAGAACTGTCGTTAAATCAATGATAAAAAGAAAATAAATGAACTATTTCAAAGAGTTTGGCAATTTCTGAGGATATTTTTCGCAGGCTTTTATCAAGTTTAACAGGACAATTATCCGAAACACTCTCCGAAACTGGGGCCAAATAGGTATAAATCCCAAGTTTTTATAATCATGGAGTGGCTTGCGTAAAGCCCATCCGACAGAAAACTTATGGAATTGTTTGGAAATGCTACTCTACAATTACGCAAATTAACACAATCGCAAGCCAGTCCTTGGGCATGGCGTTGAGGAAAACCAGTACGCAATCTCAACAGATTTCATCCAAAAATTGTGCGAGCAACCAAGATGACTATAAAAGCACGATATTCAAATTGGTTACCGCCAATCTATTAAAAGTCAAGCAGATGGTACAATTTCCTTAAGTGACATTTCAATTGCAGTGGTACCAATAGCAATATTTTTACAGAGATGCATGGAAAGCATATTAGGGGAATTCACGATTCTATTAATGTAATTTTGGGAACAAGTAAAGAATAGGGCCCGTTGAGCTAAAAAAAAGAAAAAGTGAGCCGGCGGGCCATGATTTTAATGGAATACATTTTTTGTTGTGCAAATTCATAGGAGCGGTGCTAGGGAGGGTAAACGTGGAATTTTCAATATTTTCAAAAGCTTATATTTTTTAAAGTTTTAAACCAAAGTATGGATATGGTCGGAAAGGTAATTAAAAGTTTGATTTAATATTAATATAAACATTATTTTATTAACAATTTGTTTTTCTCAAAAAAAAAACTTAATTAACTATATTAAAAGATATGCACAAGATAAGAAAGAGCACAAAAACACCTTTAAATATATAATTTATAATAAAAAAATCTTTGCTAATATCACTAATTATTAAAATATGTTATTAAAATAAAAAAAGTTCTGCAGAAAGAAAATATCGCGCTATTTTTTCAACATTTTAATTTTATATTAAAATATCAATACAGTTGTTTTATTTCGCTGTTGGCAGTTGTCCTTAAACCCAACCATAAAAAATTATTTATTAAATTAAAGGTATTTTAATGCGTTTTCTAGTAAGTATATCGTTTAGTATACATATGTATTTAGTTACGTATTATTTAAAATAAAAACATACGTATTTTATTTACAGACAGATTTATTGACAGATATTGTATTGAAAATTATGTCAAACTGCAAAGAACTTTAGCGTCGACTCAATTTGGACTACAAATATACTCCATTAAAACCACTTATATGATTTTTTTGCTGTAAACAAATCTATTTACCTAAAAAACCAAAAATCAGCTGTTTTTGTTCACACATCGTGAATAACCTTACTGCGTCGATGCATAAGTTTGGTAGTACATACTGATAAATTTGGTTGTATGCGAGGCATAATCAGCCTTAAGTTTTGTAAAGTTGTGTTACCTTTAAGAAGTTGTGCGAAGTTATGCGAAGTACATATGCATAATCAGATCTTTAGTCTTTATTAAAACGTGTGGTCTGTCACAAAGGGATATACTTTGGATCTACAACCCGATGATCGGACCCATTATCAGTTATGCATCAGTGGTATGGTGGTATGCTTGAAAAACTGCAAAGGATAGTCGCACCGTGTTATATGGTAGCTTTCTCTCCAACATCTGGCGCTGCTCTTGACTCGGGAGTATAATGAGACATCGGACCATTTGGCCAGACACGGCTCCAACCAGGTATTCCTCTGTCCGCAACAAGTTTAAGCACTCCCAGCGTTGGAAAGTAAAGGGGTTGAATATTTTGCACAGCAATGACTTGGAGGCTTAGGGAGGATGCAGGTGGGCATAAACATAACATCTCTAGCAGGCACCAAAAATAACCATTAAACATCCAGATCTTTATATTCAGATCATTGCAAAATCGTTACTTTTCGATCAAGAGTGATGGTTAAATTTGGATGTTTTTTTTTTGACAAATTTAGTTTCATTTTGGATTTACATATATTTTTTTCGATCATTTTTAACCATTATAATGGAGACTGCGTTTTAATGACGGATTTAAATTTCTTTATGATTTAAAAAATTAAAACTGGAAATAACGGTTGTATTATGTTAGAAAATATAACATTTTAAAATAACGATAAACCATTTATCGAGACATAAAAATCTAAAAACAACGATTATTCTTGATCCAACAAATAAAAATCTTAAATAACGTTTAAATTTTATCGGAAAACTAGAAATCCAATTTTAACGGTTAAATTATGTTTTTGCTACAAGGCCAATAACCTTTACGATCCCTCATATCTACACAACCCTATGAGAATTGTAAGCAAATTTTTTGAAATAACTGCATGGTATATGTAAGTTATAGGTTCCCGCATATGTTCAAAAAGGCTCTTCTTAACTAATAAGTCAAGCTTTATTATTATTGTACGTCCAATCGGATTTTGTAAAATTCAACCAACAAGTTTTACTCAAATTGTTAGAGCATAAATAAATATTTTGAAAGCGCCAACCGGCACAAAAATTGCTTAATATTTACTTGCCCAGCTATATGCAAATGAAATCGAAAATCCTGTTTAACTAGTTGACTTAAATATATTAACATTTTTCATTACTTTGCTTCAAGATTGTGAAAAGGCTGTATGTCTTCGATGAATTAATGAGAGATATGTAAGTATATGTATGTATATGAACATGAGTGCTTACATTATTTAACAGTTGTTGAGAAAGAAATTTGATTTATTGTATATTTGCAATATTTGAGACAATCAACGAGGAATAAAATTAAGCAGTTAAAAAACAAAAAAAAAAACTTTTTATAAATGAAAATAATCGCTGCTTAACAAAAAAATCTTCCCAACTTGGGTATATCGCTTATGAATATTTCTGTTCCCATTCTAAGTATGGATTTTGTATTGACTTTTGCTACCTCAACAATTTGTTGTCATTTTGCTTTTGACTTCACCAATTGTAGTTAGCGAATTAGCGATAAAATTCCAACGACCGCATTCCGAGCGTACTCGCGTAGCAAATTCTACTACAAAATACTTTCAATGGATATTTGACAGCATTGAGGCCACCGCGAAGTCATTTCAACCTACTCCCACTTAATGCGCCTCCTTCTCTCTCCAACTATTTCTCATCCGCACTCCATGCCCATGCTTTTGATGTAGATACATATATTTTGGCATACTCCTGCGCTTTTAAAATTTCATTTGCATTAGTATGGTCTCCACATACACGTTTGGATTAGTTGGTGGCAAATGACCAAGTGGCCCAGCGATCAAGTGGACAACTCTTGTAATACGCAAATCCCATAGAATTAGAGTCAACATAGAAAAGAGCTACTATGCATTAGCATGACAAGTACAAAGCTACATATGGAGGTCTGTATACAAACGGCAACTTAAATGCATTTGATTGAATGACAATAACTAATGTTAAGCGCAGTTCAGTCGGGTGCAGCAGTTCAGGCAATCAGCCAGAGAAAAAGTATTTAGGTGCAAATCTGCATACATTAACAGATACGTACATACATAAGTAAGTATGTAGGTGAGTAAGCCAATTGGGAGCAGCTGCTGTTGACCAAAGGCAATGCAGCAATAACTACACAGTTATATGTAATTTTCTATATGTCTGTTAGTTAGAGTAATACACTCATATTAGGGTGGAGCGAAAGAAATCAATTTTTCGATTGCGAAATCCTAATAGTGCGGAAGAGTTGCGTTACATGATCACATTGAATCGTGTTAAATCGTTTTCCGGTCGGGTAGGATTAATGATCGCCGAAAATAGTCTTTCTCAAATTGTAGTTCTTTCATACTTTTTGTAAAAGATTTTTCTAGAAAGATTTTGAGCATGAAGTTTTGTAGTCAATTTAATTATAATTTAAGGCTCTCTATTCAAGTTTCAAGTTGATAAAAAAATGCGTTGATCTTTGCATTTTTTTTTTTTTTGGAGAAGTGCCACGCAGTTTTTCCAAATTTGAAAATTTTTTTGATAGTATATTACACTGTAGGGAAAATCTCATGTTTGGAAATGACACAAAAAACGCTGAAGCATTACATATCGCCGCCCGTATTCCAGAAACATGAATGTGTAAAAATTAAAATCATGGGAAATCAGCTTTGAAAGTTTTTTACGATACTTAACTCTTGAAATTGTAAAATACGTGTTTTCCGTGTACGCATGGTATTCTAGGGTATAACATAGAAAATCCAAAGGTTAATCAAGTCAACTTAATAACTCAAAACTGATAAATTTGCACATTCATCCTTCTAGTATGAGGGTGACGATTTGTAAACGACATAAGTCGTAGATACTTCTTATTTGATAATACAACGTTTGTTGATGACAAAGGGATCCGCCATTCTACGACATCTGGAGAATCCTCCCAAGAGCCTACCCAGCAAAAAATCGGTAATCGCTTTTAGTGGTACCGTGTTCTAGAAGGCATAGCGTTATAATGTCTTCGAATTTTTCTGCTTCTTTTAGACATTGCCAGTAATGTAAAGTAGAATGTCCTACAATATTTTATTTATTTCGCTTCTTTGTTTCATTTCGGGGAATGCAAAGTAGAATGTCCTATAATATATCTTTTTTAATTCGTTTCTTTGATTAATTTCCGGGAATGAAAAGTAGAATGTCCTACAATATTTTATTTATTTCGCTTCTTTGTTTCATTTCGGGGAATGCAAAGTAGAATGTCCTATAATATATCTTTTTTAATTCGTTTCTTTGATTAATTTCCGGGAATGAAAAGTAGAATGTCCTACAATATTTTATTTGTTTCGCTTCTTTGCTTCATTTCAGGGAATACAAAGTAGAATGTCCTACAATATTTTATTTGTTTCGCTTCTTTTCTTCATTTCAGGGAATGCAAAGTAGAATGTCCTACAATATTTTTTTTTATTTCGCTTCTTTGCTTCATTTCGGAGAATGCAAAGTAGAATGCTGCATCGTAGTCAGCTGAAAAATAGAATGAATATCCAAAAATTATTTTTCTAACGTTACTTTCTGTGGAAATTTGTCTCGCATAAAAGTCATGTTTAGCTTTGTTCAATTTGCAGCGAAGTTGAAGTCAGTCAATGAAGTGAAGTACAAGAGTGAGGAAGTACAATTTTAAGCTTAATTAAATATGCATGTATGTACATACCGATTTTTAAGAAAATCTAAATACCTAAATACATACATATGTACGTATAAAATCTGATTTATAAAATTTTAATTAATTTTAACCTTTTAGGACATTTTCTGATTTCAATTTAATATAAATAAGTATGTAAATACTTATCTAGGCATTCTACATTAGTTTCTCTGTAAGGCATTCTCTGTTCGCTTCTCTGGATTCTGTTTATCCATGCGTTCTCCCTTCGTTTGAAGGTAATGCTGCGGGTAAGGGCTTACCTCCAATGACATGCCCATGTTAAAATAAGGCCTTCTTGAAGCGAAAGGGTAAGCGATTCCCATCGCCTAGCTCGTTTCTACTTTCGTTCCTGTGGTAATCGTGTTTTTTGCTGGGTAGTAGCTCTGCTGTGTAGGTTGCGTTGCACCCTACTTTTCGCGTAAACTTCAACCTATTCGTTCAAGTCCCGGTACCACGAAAAGGTACCGGTAATGCGAGCTTAATTAGACAATCAATAGGGTCTTTCAGTTGTTGAATCTCCACACCCCTGAAAAAATTAGCTAGGAGAGTGCAGCGAGCCTATGTTGTGAAGATAATTACTTGAGTATTTTCGGAGTTTACTCCGGGTCGCCTACCCAGTCTACCCAGATTCTAAGCGTGACCATATTAGAGCGCAGAATGTCCATCAGCATAAGCAGTGATGTGCTGCTAGGAACAGCAGCAAGGAGTTCACTGCCAAGTTCCAGAGAAAAGGGGAAAAAACCCTTCCCTGAGGAATGCCTCTACAGGCTGGTCTGCTTAGTGAGGCGTTGCCTATCCTAGCAGATATTTTCCGCTTGACGATTATAGTCTCAATCAGAGCAGCAACGTTAGGGTCAACACCAAAATCTTCTAACCACCCGTTGTTGAAGACGCCTTCTATATCTACAGCAGGAACCAAAGCATACTTGTCTGATAAACTATTTTCCATAAACCCGAAAAGCGAGTTTAAAGCGGTCTCCGAACATTTGTCTTTCGCGTCGGTATACTGCGCTGGGGAGGAGAGTCAACAATTTGTTATAAGACCCCGTAAATATTCATCCACTTCCTCTTTAGAATTTTGCAACTTAATAATATGAAAATGCAAGTAAGTTGAGCATCCATTTTACATAAAGGTTCCTGTAAAACTTTTTTCATATTAACATACGTATGTATCATTATTAACCTATTTACGCTATGTGTACAAAATATTACAACTGCTTTGCTAACAGACAATAAAATAAATGCAAGCTGCGCTAAACTCACAGATTAGTCTCGAGCGAATTGTGTAGGGCTAAGCTTTACAATGTAGAGTTTACATAAATATATATATAAATAATTATATGTATATATATACATCTGTATGTACAGTTTATATAATAAATGTAGAGCGTTTTATTTGCATATATGAATACAGGCGTATGTATGTATGTTCAAATAATTATATTGAATCTTTATATCGAGGGCTTACATTCAAAACAACCTATCTGCAGTTTATACGAAAAATCCTTTCTGATGTTGGAATCCATCTCGGACTTAACTGTCATCACTGGCTCCAATTTTAATTTTGAAATTGATTAGTTAAGTCTAAAGTGGATTTTTATATAGGAATCTCATATTGTGAAAACTGCAGATAGGTCGTATTGAATATAAGCCCTCGATATAAATACATATATATATATATATATTAGACTGCATCACTCCCCATACAAAAAAAAAAAAAATCGGTACTATTTTTCCATTGGAATTATAAAATCTATTATATTTTAAGACGTCCACCAAAATATTTCGAAAAAATATTAAGATTTAAGTGAGCTGGACCAATTTCAAAATACCTCCAAAAACGGAGTTTTTTATGAATAAAAATAGTTTCTTAAACTTTTTTTTTTTAAAAAATCCCTTCAAATGACAAAACGGTTTAAGCTCAAAAAATTTGCATAAAAATATTCTGTTATCAAATTCAAACGCACGTGTGAAAAATAGTCAGTGTTTTAAAAGAGCTAAAACCACTGTATCCGATCAATCAAGCTTGATATCTTCCATAATAATTCATAAAATTGTATGTGTGATGCAGCATTTCGAAGGACAGCTTCACCGTCCTAGGTAAAAATACAAACTTTTAAATAGGGTTGCCACGCGTCTAAAACGCGTTTACGGAATGGAAGGCATTTAAATGCTGTCTTATTCAGAAGTAACAATTTTTAAGAGAATTTCCAACTATCTAAGTACATGCTACCACTCCGTAAGGTCTGGGTTCAAGCCCAGTTTCCGACCTATATAAAAAACTAAAAGAAATTTTTTTTTCTTATAGCGGTCGTCATTCGGCAGGCAATGGCAAACCTCCTAGCGTATTCTGCTACGAAAAACAGCTTCTCATAAAAATACATTCGCCGTTCGGAGTGGGCATTAAACAGTAGGCTCGTCCACTTTGTGTGACGACATCAAGGCGCACGCCACAAATCGGAGGAGAAGTTCGGCCAAACATATTGTGAAAGCGCCAATCTATTGTTATTATTATTATGCAAACTGTTTGTCATTTTCAATAAATATGTAAGTTCATCAGTACGATTTAGCGTATTTTATCACAAGAAAAGTAAACAGAATTCATATGTATCACTTTGTGACCTGCTCATCCAGCAACTGGGCATGTAACTACATATAAACCCAGTGGAAAAAGTAGTATCTAATGCATTACTTGCGTGATAAATAATGCAATGTAATTCTTATGAGTTCTAAATTCTATTACTGTTTATTATGTAATAATAATGTACTTTAATAACCAAAAAAATCGCGAAAAAATTCATATTAAATCGCATTCATTCCGGCATTTTCCGTGGGAAAAAAAATGCATTTTCGAATGTGAAAACGACTGTTTTACTGATTGTTTTTTCGATTACCATACATTACATTTTCCCACCGGGTACTTACATACAAATGTACTAGTACTACAATTTCAAAATTTATTTATTGTCGCATCTAACTAATAAAAATTGTTGCATGCATACAAAAATTTCACTTACTTAAATGAACACTTGCACACACCTACAAGGTATACGTTTACTACACTGGATCACAAATTTTAGTTTGTTTTTTGTTCTCCAGACGCCACTATCCAATTTCTATGTAGAATTCTTTGGTGATTCCGAAAATCTAGTTAATTTTTTAATCTATGGATACGTTTTCGAGATATTTGCAATCCACGAGTTACTCAGGTGTACGTGGCTATGAGTAACTTCCTTGCCTGCTCATTTTCATACAAAAAATCTTTGCGTATTTTCATTCGACAACTCATTACTTCTTTATTTATCCATCGAATTTCATTAGTAGCAATTTGATTTTTTAGTAGAACTTGATGGATTGACACTTATCCATATAATAAAAAATTAACTAGATTTTCGGAATTGGCGAGGAATTCTATATAGAAATTGGATAGTGGCATCCATTGAACATTTTTGCTGTAAACCAGTGCATCAGCCTACATACCCGGTTCCAGAGTTTAATAAAAGTTACTTATATACATATATATGTATGAGCACTGCATACGTGAGCGCATACATACGTACTTTAGTGAATATTAAATAATATTTTTTTTCGCGCAAATTAACATCTTAATTGTGCACTTATCATCATCAGCATCATCAACCTCGTTGCGGCGGAAACTTTGCCATGAAACCATTTGCACTGCGTGATCTGACCGCAGGGCGTTAACTTATTCATACGCATCAGATATTAACCCACTAAATCGTACATACATACATACATACATACATATGTATATACATACATATTTGTTAAGTGTAAGCATACGTGTATTCGCCTGAGTATATACTTAAACGTGTACATATGTTTGTGATTGAGCTTTGCCACTTCGGTTTTTATTGCGTTCAAATTGGGGCCTTTGTGGCGTAAATTGTTTTCCCGCTATAAATAAAAACTGTTGGCATGAGTGTTGCTTTGTTTGAATTGCCTGACTGTAAAATGGCAATTAAAGTTAAATTGAAGTGCAAAAATTTTAATTTCATACCTTTTTTTTGAAGTTACAAAAAAGTTCTTACTAATTTTATAATAAATGAATATTATTTTAAGTTTCGCTGGGCATTCGGTTTTGTCAGGAAGAAAGGAAAATTACTATTTTCATTACGGGCTCGCTAAAATATTGCAGAAGAATGAAAGTATAGTTCGAGTAAGAGTTGGTACAAAAGTACATGATTCCAACGTTTAACGTTCTCTGCTACTAGCATTAAAGTATTCAAAAAGAATTGACTACCATGCAAAAAACCGTAAGTTTTTCGTAATTTGACCGCATAGGTCATGCCACAAGGGCACAAGTTGTAAATTACGTCAATTGAAGGTGCATACATATGTATGTATATTACAAAAAAATACCTGCTGGAAATTCTCTATGGAATATCCTTATTTAGCACAATACCTGGGTAATTTTTAGTGGGTTCAGAGATGACATTTTGAAAAAAGAAACCATCGGATCCCAATTTTAGAATTAAGTCCAACCGCGATTTTTCTCATATTTTACATATTTATTTTTAGTCAGAAACGATAGCCGATATTGCAAGAAAGTTGTTAACAATAGGTATGCATAGCTTTTATTTAGAAAACTGCAAAGCAGGAAAAGATTTGAAATATTTTGGCTTTAAAATAAAGTTAGGTAAATTAAAATTTTGATCTTCATCTTCATCTTCATCTTCATCTTAATCTTCATCTTCATCTTCATCTTCATCTTTATCTTCATCTTCATCTTCATCTTCATCTTCATCTTCATCTTCATCTTCATCTTCATCTTCATCTTCATCTTCATCTTCATCTTCATCTTCATCTTAATCTTAATCTTCATAAAGTTCGCCTTACACTCCTAGGTCTAAAGTATTTTTTCAAGATTACTATTCATTCTACTGAAGATTCAAGATTACCATTCATTCTACTGAAATTATGAAACATCATTCTTACAAAAGTTTATGGATTTTCGGAGAGCTTTAATTTATTGACATTGCGGTGATAGGTTAGGTTGGTAGGTACTGAAATCTGGTTGGAAAGTACCAGAATTGGATACTTGAGGTTTTGCGATTGCCTTGCAAAAATACTTTGGACTCTGGGGTGTACGGCGAACTTTTTTTCTCCTACGGTCTAATGTACCTAAATACATACAAGTGCATACATACATACGTAAATAACCGCTGTGTATTGTTAGACATTAAACAGTTTAATTTCTTGACTTTTAAGCTCCTCCGACACAACCAGTATACTACTTATTCGCCTTTACACACATTTAAAGAAAAAAGAAAATAACAACAACTCACACACATACATATACATACGTACTTTATTCACATCAATACATTTCCCGGTTTGTAAAATCTCTCGAGTTATTGCTTTCCTCATTAATGATAAATGTTGCAATTGCTGGTGTTTTTTTCATTTCTTGTTTTTGTTTTTTTGTTTTGTATTTGGTGTTATTGCTTTTGTGTACATTGCCATTATTTCTTAGTAAGCTTTGCTTTGTTATAGAGTAACCACTATTTTCTTTCTGTTACTTAAGCGCTTGTTTTAAACCTGTCTTTTTTGCCTCTTGTTATTTGAGAAGCGTGAACAAGGCAGCTCGTTGCATGGCTGCACTGTTGCAGAAATTGAGAAAGTGTTGCGTTTTTTGTGTCTTTTTGCATTTGAATTGACAGAAAAAAGTGTAAGGCGGCGCTTGAAAACTTATACCACTGGAAATTGCTTATGCACATGCCTACATACTAGAGGTATACGCCGCCGAGCCACGCCGCCGCCGCCGCCGTTTTTTGTCATTACTCACGCGCCGCCGCCGAGTTACGAAAATATCGGCGCGGCGGCGGCGGCGGCGGCGTTCGGCGCCTAAGGAATTTTGTACAAAGTTTTCATGAAACGCATCGCTTGAAGGAACTACTACTACAGAATATATAACAATTTTTTTCAATACCACAACAATATTCCTTTTTTACAGATTACTACAACAACAAGAAAGTTGTCACACACCAAAAGACTTTAACGATAATATCTCAGAAAGCAGTTTTAACAGAAGTGCCCTTATTGCATCTAACTCCTCGATTATTGGAGATAAAACAAAAACAAATTGATCTTCTTGTGTATTTTTTCTTTAATAAAGAGTTGAATATTTTTTAAACAGATTTTAAATAAGTAAGTTATTTTATTCCGGGGTCCCACAGACGTATACAAGTTCTATGTGGCTTACCCTCGGAAAATTTGGCACTTAAAATTTTAGTGGAAATTTTAACCAGGCCTGTTCTGCTGGGAGTTGATGGATAAAACCCCCGGAAAAGTAGTAGACCACACTAGTTTTCAATCTATAACCCGCAAAAAATCGTAAGAACCCCTTAATTTAATATAACGGTAGATAACGTTATTTCAGAAATTTATTAATAGCGAAATAAATTACTCCAATAACTTAACTTTAAATATTTTTTTTTTATTTCTTTAAATTTAAATAGTACATACGGATCTATAGAGAACATAGAGAACCATGTATGTATGTAGTATATTTCTTTATTTATTTTTTAATTTCAGTCTACAGAACTAGTTTCTTACAGACTAGTGAAGACTCTAGGTGAATATTGTAAACAAATTATTCTTAAATCTATCAATACTTAAGTTAAAATCGATAACACTAGAATATGTATTGCACAATTCAATGATCTAGCAATTGGTTCATTTTTGGCATAATTCGTGGTATGCAGAGCATCAACCAATAGCCTTTTGTTTCTTAAATTACGCGGGGGATTATATAATATGAGCAAATCTGTTAAATAAGGGCAATTTGTGTGCCCATTGATTATTTTATAAATAAATGTAATGAAGAAGTAATCTCTTCTTTCCTTCAAAGACTGGAGACCCAGCAATTTCTGTCTGCCAATATAGGGAGGAACATAACCTTGCCAGGGCAACTTGCAAATAGCGAATTTGGTGAAAATCTTGTGAACTCTTTCTATTTTGATCGAGTCCACTTCATAATATGGACTCCATATTATAGAAAAGTATTCCAGACGGCTTCTTACTAAAGGATTTTAAAGTTACTGGATCTCTGAACTCTAGAGTATTTCGCCTAATAAAGCCTATCATTGAGAACGATTTAGATACAATATAGTCAACGTGTTTTGTAAACGCAAGTTTGGAGTCAAAAATAATGCCCAAATCTTTTATTTCAGTGCTCCGCTTTATAACGCAACCATCTAATTTATAGTCAAAAGGTATATCACTACTAGACTGCCTCGAGAACGTAACTACGCAACATCTACCTATATTTAGGTTCAAACAGTTTAATGTACACCACTGCTGAAATTCATCTAGATCGAGCTAAAGACGATTACAATCTGAGAGATCACGCACAACTGAAAAAAGTTTAACATCATCTGCAAACATCAGGCAGTTTGCAAAATTAAAATAGTCAGGCAAGTCGTTTATAAATAGAATAAACAACAGTGGTCCACAATGCGTGACCTGTGGTATGCCCGACCATGCATTAACTGTCACTTGAGATGTTGTTGCCCCAATCCATCAGCGCCAGGCACTCAAAATTTTAATTCAAGTAGGAAGTAACAATATTCAAATTTAAAACTAATTTAATAAGGAAATAAGTAGAATTATAATCTGAATTGACAAGGCGAATGCCTAACGCTGACGAGATGACATGATAAGATTAGTAGCCTCATGGCTCTTATGGGCAGTAGTGCCGGCCTTTACAGACGCGCCGACGTCGCCGCCGCCGCCGATTATTTTTGAAGTTGACCAAAAGCCTGCCGGCGTAAACCTCT
>NW_016159113.1:67761-78613 GCF_001687245.7 Rhagoletis zephyria
TGTGTGAAAACTATGTTAGCATTCACAAGTGGTGGGCAAACCCCAGAAAGGTTTTGCTCCATCGCATCGCACTGTTTTCTACACAGGGTTAAAGTTCCCCCTTCTTGATGGAAATTAGTAGTATTTTTCATTACTTTTGTTTACCCTCGGAAAATTTGGCACTTAAAATTTTAGTGGAAATTTTAACCAGGCCTGTTCTGCTGGGAGTTGATGGATAAAACCCCCGGAAAAGTAGTAGACCACACTAGTTTTCAATCTATAACCCGCAAAAAATCGTAAGAACCCCTTAATTTAATATAACGGTAGATAACGTTATTTCAGAAATTTATTAATAGCGAAATAAATTACTCCAATAACTTAACTTTAAATATTTTTTTTTTATTTCTTTAAATTTAAATAGTACATACGGATCTATAGAGAACATAGAGAACCATGTATGTATGTAGTATATTTCTTTATTTATTTTTTAATTTCAGTCTACAGAACTAGTTTCTTACAGACTAGTGAAGACTCTAGGTGAATATTGTAAACAAATTATTCTTAAATCTATCAATACTTAAGTTAAAATCGATAACACTAGAATATGTATTGCACAATTCAATGATCTAGCAATTGGTTCATTTTTGGCATAATTCGTGGTATGCAGAGCATCAACCAATAGCCTTTTGTTTCTTAAATTACGCGGGGGATTATATAATATGAGCAAATCTGTTAAATAAGGGCAATTTGTGTGCCCATTGATTATTTTATAAATAAATGTAATGAAGAAGTAATCTCTTCTTTCCTTCAAAGACTGGAGACCCAGACTACATACATAGATATGCAATGTCGATTTGTATATCAAAACTTATGCATATGTATGTATGTATGTATGTATGTGTGTGTGTACATAGATTTGAATATTAGCCTTTGAATGGAAAGATAATAGGCAATCTTTCTATCACTTGGGGTCAATGATCTCCACGTAAGCCGGCAGGTGGCCATGTTGGATAACAAAACAAAAAAACAAAAAAAAGAGCTGCAGCTACTTGCCAAATGTATTATTGGGATTTGTTTAAAAGTAAAAGGTGCGGCCATAGCATTAAGCCATTACATAAAAGACAGGGCGCTGATGCTTCCGACAGGACTTTCTTGTCGGATTAATGGTAGTGGAAACTCAAAGCCTTAGTCGGCTCTTCATTGTTAATTTTTTTTTTTCAAAATACGTTTGTTCATTATTAATGGTAAAGATAATGGTAATGGTAATAGTAATGGTTAATGTAAGGGTAAGGGTAATAGGAATGGTAATGGTAATGATAATGATAACGATACTGCACATGGGCATGATAATGTCAATGGTTGTAGTAATTGTTATTCTAATGATAATGGTAATGTTGCGGGCTCCAGCTGATCTCCACCTCAGAGAGTTCTTCTAGAGGGTTGATGAAATAAAAGCCGAGATGATTAAATCTAAGTTCAGAGAAACCAGGGCAGCTCAGAAGGAAATGCCGAGATGATTCCACATCGTCATCCTCCAAGTGGCTGCGAAAGTAATGGCCCGGTACGATATTAAGTCATTTTGGATGGGGTTTTAAGGGACAGTACATGGTCAGGACACCTGCCATCTTAGCCGCCTGCTGAAGCGCCTTTGAACGAATGCGGTCGACCATCGTCCAGACGATTTTTGTAACCTTGCATATCGGGGGTTTCCCTGAACATCGCTGAGCCGAATATAAGCCCATCTGTCCATGAGTAGTTCACAAGTTGCTACTGGAACTCCTACATCCGTCCTGTCTGAAGAGATGATCTTAATGGTACTCTGCCTAGCCGATTTATTAGCTTTGCAGCTTCCTATAATGCCACTATGTCCTGGGACGCAAGTCAGAAGTAATACGATAGGCGCTTTGCTTATGGAGTAAATATTACTTTTGGCTAAAAAACGCTGCAGAAGTCCGGCAGTATAAATATGAGATTCAAGGAGAGTTTTGGAAAGATTCTGAAAGTACATAGCTCTTCCCACTCTATCGTATAACTTCGACCCATCTGGGAATATGTTAATTCAGAAGCTGCAACGCTGCAACTCTGCCATTTATCCCTTAGAGGAATGTGTATGGAGAAAAATCTGCTCGAAGCAAGCCTCGGCAAGTGCCGATATGTTTCTACCGGTATGAAATCAAAGTTTTGAAAGAATGCCAAGTTCTCATTACGCAGGTTGCTGGAAAAAGCAGAGGTTCTTAGTCTGATGGCGGAGCGGACTGCGACAGCCTTAAACGCAATGTCTACGAGCTAAGCATAGCCTTAAGCGCTGATGCCAGTAGGTTAAGCCTTTTGCACGTGCTCTAATTTTCAAATTAAGTAAACTTTTTACTAAATTCCACCTGACATAGGGGCCATATAAAATAATTACCTTGAAAATGATTTAAATCTGTGCTGATGACGAATATCGCAGTTGATGGAGCATCACAAATTCTTTCGGCCTTTGACGTGCGTTGCTCCGCACTCTTCTCACACTAGCACCTCCGGGAATCTCTGGGTTCGGAATGGCGGGTAGGGCTAGCTTTTCGAAAGCATAGGTTATGACTCCCTGACCCTTAGCGAGGAAGCCGATGGACTCCGCGTGTAGCAGTATTAGCGCTCACCGATACGGTTTCTCGAACATAATGTATCCAGTTGTGCCTGCTAACTTAGCGGTTGGGCAGCGCTTGTTCTGAGTCTTTTGCTGCTTTAAGAACTGAATGTGTTTTTTTTTCTAAAGGCCAGGAAAGCTTGGAGATGAATGCTTTGGCGCTAGTGACTTCGTACAGCTGTAAGTGGTTCAAAGCCAAGCGCTCTACTACAAAAAAGGAGGGTATTATTTCGGCCTTGGTCTCCGTATACGCGATCAAGCTGGCCGTAGTAAAGTTTAACACACAGTCCATGGGTTCTTCTTCATCTTTCCCTTAAGCAATAAAAACCCGTTTTGAGTACTTTTCCTTTTCACGCTTTTCAGGCAGAATACTGGATGCCATATTTAGAATTTTTTGTGTTTTCTGTTCGAAAGAGTACAGCGAAATTCAACTACACGTAATGAAAATAAACAAATATATCGCATTAAAAAAAATTAAGTTGTTTTACTAAACATTACATTCCACTGCGGAAAATATATATCGATCTTTTGTTAACTTTACACAGATTTTTGTTTGGCGATTTTTTCGTACGAATACATTTTCTTTCTGCACTTCATAGACGCTTTTTCATAGTTCGGTAACAAAAAACAAACATATTTATTACCCTTTTAACACGTTGCGTCTGGTGGCATTTGAATCTCGTACATTTTGAAAGCTAACGAATAACAGAAGCAAACATGATAATTGATTTAAAATCTGTTTAAAAAATAATTTTTCTGTTCAAAACTTTTAAATCGCTAACATAGAAAAACAAAAAAAATACGAAGTATGTTTAAAATAATTGTGCTACCTACTTTTTGCTTACTGTACAAAAACAAAAAAAAACTATAACCGCTACAACAATGACGCTTTACATTTATGTATTACCACCTCTTTTGTAACCCCACGGCTTCGCATTTTAATTTAGTAAATCTTACTAAATAGGTACTATCTCTTGTTCACCACTGCCAATCATTAGGCAATCGAATCATTAACGCGCAACCTTTAATTTGCACATAAAATTTCACGCTGAATAATTTTCTGCAGCAGATTTTCATTTTTCGTTTTATGAGCGAAGATCTCGATCAACAAACTGCAAGCACAGCGAAACGAAAACAACTAAATCATATTTGTAGTTTAGGACTAAGTAGCCATAAGGTCGCTAGTGAGTGAGTGGTTCAAAAAGTCAATGCAAATATTCATCAAAACTTCGCGTTACGTTCTGGTGATTTTGCTTTTGTTGGACGCAAGCGAATTCGCAACGACAAGCAAAAACAAACAAAAAATTTCAATTTAAATAAGACAAATAAGAAGAAATAAATCCAAGCTCTACTTAAAATACTCACTTAATTACTTTATGATAAAGTGCAACGCATACAATTCAGCTACCAAATTTTGTAAGCCAGTCTCTTTTGTGTGTTTGTGCCCCAAATTAGCGTGCGCAACTTTTGGCTGCACCAAAACTTTGGTAAGCAAGTCGGCGAGCGGCATAATAAAAGCTTGTATGTATGTGTTGTTGAAAATGCAAGTAAAGCACATACATACCTACGAATTGTGCAAACCGAAAATTCAGCCGAAATTATATATGTACACGTAACGTAGCCATATACGCGGAATAATCTTGGAATGCCTATCCGAACACACACACATACTTATATACATACATACACACATACAGATATGCCAAATTCAAATGGAAAACTTAAAGCCGCTTAGGTTAGGTTAGGCTATCTGCACACTTGTCGTCCAATCATAGTTGCGTTATCGTCTCGCCCTAAAATTTTGAGCCGAGCACATGCATTTCAAAGGAGATCTGCACACTTGTCGTTATCGGCTAGTTATCGGCAAATCGTAGAAGATGCAGAAACGGATAAGTACGGCACTGTCGTTTGCTAATCGTTGTGCACGCATTGTTTGTTTACATTTTATGGGGGAAAATTAGTGAAAAAGTTAATATTTGCATTAAAATTGTATAAAAATTAGTATTTTTTTGCATAAAATCTGTGGAAATTATTAAAAAGTGGATAATTGCATTAAAATTTAATAAATATGAGCGTTTTAACTATAAAATATGACGAAATTGTATTAAGTCTCTGTGTGCATACACAAAACACATTCCAGAAAAAGAAAAGAAGAGATATTACTGGAAAATTACGTCTAGAAATGTTGCAGCACAGTCTATATTTAAAAAATTGCAGGTTTTTGTAAATATTTCGCGAAAATATCAACCAAAAAAAACAGAAAATACCTGCTCCAAGTGAATTTTTAGACGCCAAATGAATTGAAATATCACGACCAAGTGTGCAGAAGTGTAATCGTCATGTAATCGTTGCTTCATGACGATAACTATGACTCAACTATGATTGGACGACCAATGAGCAGAAAGCCTTAGGTTGCAGTGGCTGCTGGTATATGTAGGTATACACACCAGCGCACTTAGGGCTATTATTGGGCCCGTTGTGGTTCCACAAGGCATCTCGATCTTTTCGCATCTCATTCCGGACACATAAGCTTTGCCGTACAGCAGGTTTCCAGTTCTTTCTATTTTGCGCCTGCTTCTTAGAAGAAGAATACTTGTATATTGAGTCTGTAGGTAGTGAGTGGCATGCCCAATCTCTTCCAGAACGGCGAAAGTGGAAGGGAAGTGCCCTTCCTTGTAAGCCCATCCGCCCTCTTAATGCCTGGTATACCTCTGTGTCACGCAGCCATACTTGGTGAAGAGTAAACTGATCTGTCATCACGTTGCCTGAAAAGATGTAGATGTGATTGAAACCTACTACTCCCGTCCTTAAGCATTCGGTAGTCTCCTATGTAGCCGCGAGCTCGGATTGAAAGATGCTACAGTAGTCCGGAAGGCGGAATGAATTTTGAACTCCTATTTCTTCCGAGTAAGCTCTATTTCCGACCTTGTTATCCAATTTGGATACGTCAGTGTGGAAGTGCCGCTCTCCAGGGACGCCCGGACACCATTGTTCTCTACTGAGAATTTCTACTTTTTACCATTTGTCAAGATCGTTGCCGACAGAGTAAGCACTTCAAGAATTGAGGTATCACCTCACTAATTCGCATCCGTATAGCATCACATTCATCGGTTCCGTAGGCCTTGTGCGTAGGGCCCCACTGATCTAAGAAGGGCCGACCTCTGCCCTTTTTGTAGCGTGATGGTGGCAGAACAGGCCACCACTCCATATAAAAGTATTAGCCTAACCACGACACTATATGTATATCCAATGGGCCGTTCTGGCGGACAAACCCCATTTAAGGCCGATTTTATAGGTGTAGAGGGCTACCGTAGCTTTGCGCATACGTTCATATATGTTGTGTGTCCAGTTGAATTTCTTCAGATTCACTGATTGTAAGTTCCGTATTCGCCATAGTAAGTATCTTTGATTTTGGACCCTTGAACCTGCTGAGTATTGCTTGGGTTTAATCCTAGGCCATTTTCGTAAGCCCACTTTTCCTCCCTCCTTAGCAGGAAATACATAACGTCACATAATGTTTGCGGCAATTTTCCGCTTACGAATAATGCGAGGTCGTCCTCCTCAATGGCTCTGAGCAGTTGGTTTACCGCCAAGATCCATAGGAGAGGAGATAGGACAAATCTAGTCGTCGATATCTCTACCAGGTCGGCCTGAACTACCCTGCGACTTAGTAATTGGTCTACAAGTTCCACCAGTAACGAATCGACGCCCAGATTCGGTAACGCCGTCGTGACGGATGAGGCTAAGATGTTGCTGAATGCTACAAGACTGTGTGGCTTAAAAGATGGTGATCTTTCTATGTGCGCCACGATCTCACGGAGCGCTGTTTCTGTGGACAACAATACGTATGCACGACCCTGTAATAATAATAATAGATTGGCGCTTACACATGTGTAAGTGTTTGACCGAGGGAGGAGGAGGAGGGACCTACAGTTTTACGCCGACTCCGAACGGTGATTGTATTTTTATAAGAAGCTGTTTTTCATGGCAGAAATACACTCTGAGGTTTGCCATTGCCTGCTGAGGGACGACCGCTGTTGAGAAAAAACCTTTTTTCTATAATTTTTGCGATGTTTCTTTGACCAGGGCTTGAACCCAGGTGCTGCGGAGTGGAAGCGCGCACTGCTTACCACTGCACCACAGCGTACGACCCTGTATCTCGACTTAAATGTGGCGGTGTGGGACCGTGCAGTTACGGGGCTCAGGCTTTCGATGCGTACTACTTATAAAAAAAACGTAGTAGGTCTGTTGAATTGTCGAAACATCATTGGCTTATTTGTAAAGTGCTATACAGAACTTACTTGAACTTAAGTCTGATAGATAGCGGAAAAGTATTTATGGTTACCTGAAAAGTCTTAGTTTAGCCAAGGTTGGGCAGTCGTATAGAAAATGTCCGACACAGCATAGCATAGTCTGCAACAGTACATAGTCATTTGCAGGAGAGCCGATTCAGAAGAGCGTGGCTTTTGGGGTTTTCAGACTGAAAAAATCTGTTTTTTCCAGTTACAATATAGTATGATTTATGCTGTGCCTCGTAACGAAGTGAAATTTCATTTGGAGACAAACTTTTCTACATATACGTTGTGTAATTTCAATGTAATTTTTTCATATGACCATACCTACAATTTGTAAGGTGAATACTAGCATCGTAGGAGGCAGACGGATATGAACCAATTCTTGGTAGTTGACGTGCTTCCCAGTTACACTGGACCGAGTATCCACATTAAACGGGAATCCAGAAAGTTTCAGAGGCATATCTACTTATATTTGAGAAAGCTACCCAACAATGGGATCATTTAATTGCGATTTGGTCATCTGAGAAAATAGTTGTTGCCTGTAGCTCTCAATCCTTGATTCACATTTTCAGAGCTATATGAAAGACGACGAGGTGGATATTTCTCAGCATTTTCTATTAAACTACCCAGCTTTTGCCAGATTGCGGTTTAAACGCTGGATTTGCACCTTTTAACTAGCCCGAAGGCGCTCGCCGGAAGCGACATCTGCCGCCATCAAAAATTGGTTCTTGACACGCTGCGTTTTTCCCTACAACTTAGCAGTTACCGTTCGTAGGGGTAACTGTAAAACGATTTTCAAATGCGATAGTCGATATATAGCAGTCTGGTTGAGTACGGTTCCGAGTACTTTGGTCATTAAAGATGACAACAAGCCAGTAATTTACATAGTTACACGCCACTAACTGTACTCTTAAAAGCTTTTCATTAATGATATATAGTAGATTTTTCTAAGAACGTTCAGCAAACTGTGACACTGTAGCACACAATTTGTCCGCTTTATTAAGGTTGTGTTACCATATTTTAACTGGATCTTTCTTCAACGTTTTGTTTCCAGATGATCTTCCAGTTGAAGATGCATTTACAGTGGCGAATGCCAATGAGTGGGTGGCACTTATAACATAGAATGGTAAAATGCAGTTTTCTCCTTCAATCGACGCTTGAAAAACATAGTTTCTTAAATTTGCTATGGGATATTCATTGACCTAAAAATTCAATAGCTTTAGTACAAGTTAATGGTATATACATAGAAAGCAAAATTGCAATCCATAATATTTTATGAAATTTTTACCTTCCCTTTCGATTTCGCACAGCAACGAAATCGGAAGTTTTGAGGGGTTCCGTGCACATTTCTAAGAGTTACATTATAGGTACCTGCTGGCAGTCGAAATGAAAGCAAACCTGCTCAAATAAAGACTGACACTCAACGGGCTCACATATCAAAATTCTGCACGTCAATGATTTGGTATATATATGTATGTATATGTATGACTGCATCTGGAAACATTTCGGAGCACTTCTGCAAACATATGTAAGTATGCACATTAGGGTGGTCCAAAAAAAGTTTAAAATGTTAAGCTCTCACCCCCTGAGATTTTTCCAAGCGGAAAAAAGAATGTCTGTATATTTTTGTTAAAAAGAAAAATGATATTTAGAACTGCATTAAAGCCCATAAAGTTTTCCAAGTATTTTATATGGAGAAAAACACTTTTTCGTAGAAATAATACAGCATTATCAATATTTTTCGATCGGGAAATTCCGTTTCTTTTCAGGAGGCTCCCAAAAAAATACAAAATTGTCGACTTAACATTTTTTGATATTAAATATTTTTTATAGGTCCCTCAAGAAACACAAAAAATGCAATGGGGGACGCAAAAAATTGTTTGCGTTCAAAATGGCAAAATAAAAACTATTGCATATTGTTAGTGAAAGTACCCTAAATAGGAATAGAGTTTTCGGGTCGAAAAATATTGATTTTCAAGAACTCTATACCATTTCTACGAAAACGTGTCTAACCTATGTATATAAAATAAATACATGAAAAACTTAATGGGCTTTGAGACAGTTCAAAATATATTTTTTTTAACAAAAATACGAGTCTTATTTTTCCTATTTAGAAAAATCCTAGTGAACAGACTTAATATTTTAAACTTTTTTCCACCCGCATGTATTTTTGGACCACCCTATTGTACAGAGATGCCATTCGTTGCCTATATTTCTGGTTAGGCGCCTCTCATTCTGAATATGCAATTTCGCGGTGGATACATATGTACCTACATACATATATAGATACATACATATATACATATGTATGCATGTACATATGTTATTCGTACCAGTTCGCTCTGATTTTAGTTTTGAATTGGCACAATTATGTCGCACGTTTACTTGTTAGCATAGGTTTCACGTACCATATGCTCGTACTGCTCACATTTGTTCACAAGCACCGCTCTGGTTTTTGGTATATTTTCCGAATTTGTGAGGTTTGTAATTGAATAATTCAATTATTAAATAATTGGAATTGATACGCCAAAAGAAAATGTATACAAAGCAACCTCAATTACCTTGCTTTAATTGTAGCAGTAACAAAAATCGTTACAAGTTTTTTGTAGGACATACATACATACATATATACAGCCCGCGATAAAAGATAGCACATTAAGATTTTTACCAGTTTTGCCTACTTTTCCTTTGTTTTTTTAAGGTTCATCATTTTTTTATTAAAGTTCAGCTCCTTATCTAACAAAAACCATATAAATAAGTGCAAATTTCAAACTTTGTACAAATGTTTTCTCCTCCATTTCATGGTTCATTCATAAAAAATTAATGGTTTATAAATCGGAAATTCTTATGAAAATGTCACTTTATAAAGCTATTTAAAAGCTCAGTTAGTCTAGACTTAATTTCAGTAACTTAACTGAATTTAATATTTTGGACAACGTGTTATATGAGAAACTGTGTTAAAACTTAACTAACCGTAAGAAACTTAAGAACCTGTAGATTTTAAGTTCTTAAGTTACGGCCTTACGGAAATTGAGAACGGTGAGAGAATCAGGCTTGCCAGGCTCTCGTTTTTGTATTTTTTTAAATTAAATGAACGCCAACATCTTTGTTTGCATGAATTTTATTAATGTGGCATTTTAGGCGGCGAGCTGTTAAACTGCTAAAAACAAAGAAAATACAAAAGCAGAATATTTCCGCTCTTGGCTTAAGTTGACGTGTTGAGTTCATTGATGATTTCTTACGGTAAGTTAAATTAAGTTAAGTCTAAACTAACTGAGCTTTAAGCTCCATAAACTTTAGGTCTCCATAAATTTTCTTCATTTGGAGAGATTAGTCAATAGTTTTTTGTTGACTAATTTGTCAGAAATGAGCAAAATTATAGACTTCTGTTTAGAGCGATTGCGCATTATCTTTTGGAAGTAGGATTTATCTTTATAAAGGACATAAACACTCTTCAGTCATACCATTTCGGATCTCGCTAGATCAGAAAAATACTTTTTTTTTGAAGTTATATACCTCTATTAATTTTTCTGTGTAGATCAAATGCTCCTCCTCTTTTCGAATTCGAATTCGTCTCCAAAATTATCATGAATATTCTTTATTCATAAATACCGTTTCAGATTTTACACACATCTAGTGTACATCATTTTAATGAGAGAAAACCTTGTTTTCGAATAAAAATTTTATTTCATAAAATATTTCACTCATCAGTTTAGAAATATTTCTTTTTTTCGTGTAATGTACATATTGTCGCTACCATGTCAAACTATCGAATGTGCAAAAATGATTTTTATACCCGAGCGCACTTGTGCACAAGGGTATTATAACTTTGTTCACATAACGGTTGTTTGTAACAGGCAAAACGAATCGAGATAGATATAGACAAATGTATACATAAATGATCAGAATGAAAAGAGAAATCGATTAAGCGGTGACTGTCTGTCCGTCCGTC
>NW_016159113.1:78673-88664 GCF_001687245.7 Rhagoletis zephyria
TAACCGTTCTAGCAATTTGTACCAAACTCGGTATGGTTATTGTGCTTGCCACATAAAAGTAAACCATTGAAAATTGTTGAAATCGGACTAAAATTACGGCCGCTTTTCATATAACGGTAAATTTCCGAAATGCTTGAAATTTCAATATTTTGAAATTTAAGGACGCTAGTTTACTTAAAATTTATACACGCCGGCTTATCATGTAGCGGTAGCTTTCGGAAAGGTGGAAAACATATATTTAATACTTGCGCCGGGTATTTAATGTTCGGCTCCGCCCGAACTTAGACTTTCTTACTTGTTCATTTACGATATCTTGCGCATGCGGTTAGAATGATACGTAAGCTGCAAATCGTCGAATTTCTAGTCTTCTTAGAAGCAGAGGATACTGGCTTTAACAAAGTGTCGAATCACACACGTTTTCCTAATGACAACAACATTATTTACAACAGTTTTTTACTCACCTGAAAAATACACATTCACACATTCGATAGTTTTACATGGTAGCGACGATATGTTATTCCAAATATATTTTTTCGTAAATAAAAAAATTAAATTATTACCGTGATCAGAAATAATAATAGTTAAACAAATAATTTTGACAGATAATCTTCCCGTAGACTTTTTAGACTACTACACCACAGCGGTCGCTTATTTATGATTTATTAATTATAGTAAAAGGGGTTTGATTCTGTAACTATGAGAAAAGACTGCAAAAACTCACAACCAAAAACTCACCGATTAAAATGCTGTAAGTTTTTCGGAAGAGAAATGTACAAAATTTTGACAGTTGAAACTCATTCTCACACTTTCTGAATCGCAAAATGAAAAGTGTACACAATATATTTTCAGTGTTCGCTTAAAAACTCAAAGTTCCAGAATCCAGCACAAGTCTTTCTCTACCTCTGGCACCACTGACGAATGCCGCGTTGAATACGCTCAAGCCTAGCGCGTTTGCATCCATGCGTACGACATGATCATGTCAGCGGACGTAGTCTTACAAATGTGATTATATACTTATGTATTATATTTGGTACTTGCACCGCATTATCCAAAATCGCTGCCAATATTTTTGTTCAGTTAGGCCTTTACGTAATCATCGTGTGTGTTTTTGGAAGCCTTCCGTTTCTTTTTTTAATTTTCTTTGCGCCTTACATTCGCATTCTGTTAAGAAAATAAACTATTAATTTTCAGTTAATTAGCATTCCAAGTTGCTATCGAGATTAACTAGCTTTAGAAGTTGGCGAAAACCAGTAATACTTATCCTTTAATAATAACTGAGTGTAAAACGAAAGTAATAGCTTTTGTTCATGATACCAATGTACCCTACCACTCCTTGGAATGAAGAGTCCTCCAATGAACTGTAAATATAGTATCTACAGGAGTGTCTCATAATCTAAAAAAATGTTGTTATGCGGCTAATTTGAATTTTCCTTCATACGGTTGTTAAAATGTATGAGTGCTGTGTTTTGTTAGCCAGTTATAATATTTTAAGGCAAAAAAATATTCGATGGCTCACGCTTCCTTATTGTGTGTTGAAAATACCACTAATCGACATTCATATTCATATGTAACACCACAAGTACTTATATACCTAAGTACGTCATACATGTGTATAGATATGAATGGTGTAAGAAAGTAACAGCATTGTTTTCGATGAGAAACCTGTTGCCATCAGGGATGGGCGTAATCAGGAAAATGAATAATTTAATAAAAAAATAATAATAATTGAATCATAAAAAAAAAAAAATAAATAATAATTGAATCATGAATGGAAGTTTATTCTTCATTCGAAATTACTTGAATGATGAATAAAAATGTATTCGTTATTTGAAATTACTAGAATGAAGAATAAAAATTTATTCGTCATTCTAATTTAGTTGAAGATGAATGAAAATTTATTCATCATTCGAAAGTGCTTGAATGAAAAATACAAATTTCATCATTTCGTCATTCAAAAGCATTATGAATAACATTTTATTTTTTATTTGAATAATAATTTATTCAAAAACGCCCAGCCCTGGTTGCCATACTAGTAGTTGATGTACATATGCACATTAGGATGTTTAATTTTTAGGCGATATTTTTTTTTCTCTGTACTCCCTGAACTTTCTCGTGGCCCTACAAAGTTGTACATTTATTATTCCCAAAAAAAAAAATTTAGTACCGAAAATTCGTATTGAAACCGATTTTTTTCAAACGGCATAAATTTTTATTTTCTATAAAGTATCAGATTTTCAGGCAGCAAAGAGAAAAAATATCGCCTAAAAATTAAACACCCTAATGTACACACCGATACAGTACTTAAGTACATACAGATACATATATACATATTTTCATGCAATTCTGCTTGCGTTTTCTCGCAAAAAATTCCGCCTTCCTTTCCATTGATTCACTTTCAAGCTTAGTCTTCATCTTTGATGGAGGCTTTTTGCTTTCTGCCTTTTCATAGCAAGTGTTACACAGCTGCAGCCGGAGCTTGATCTGATCAAAAACAAACTTAAAATGAAAACCACATGTACTCACACACACAAATAAGCCATTACTTCTTTTACATATGTGTGGACATACATACCTTTGTAGACATGCAGTCACAGCCAGTCAAGCGGTCATAACGAGATCAGCCAGTGAGTGTACTCAGTGGCCATGGGTACAAAGAGGAAAAGTAAAGTTAAGCAGTCAGAAGATGGAGAAAAACCAGAACGAAGACAACCTGCAAGCCTGGCTGGGCGACAAGTGCCGCCACTCGTTTTTTGCGCGACACAGTGGGCAAGGGGATGGCGCAAGCTCCACTGGAAAGGTGTTTTGTTTTGGTGGTGGAGCCAATAAAGAAAAGAAAATAAACAAAAGCGATTTGCGCTTGCGTACCACGAGCTTGACGCTAATGACAATCGCTCAATAAGAGGGAACAAAAAGGTGAGATTTTCAAGTAAAAAATTTTTCTCAGGTACATAAATAAATACAGATATAAATTAAGAAGTGACTAACTGTAAACTAGTAAAAAGTAGCACAACAAAGAAGTGGTCATAGAATGTAAACTGCGGATTGGTAGTGTTTGTATATGTACATATGTAACAGAAAAAAAAATTTGTTTTGTCGAATGTAGGTGTCACCCAAAAAGGTATAAAGGCAACCCCTTAGCGTGGCAAACAAAAGCTTCTCGGGGTGTATAAGTATTACTAGGTATTTCTGGAAACCAATTGTGAATTTTCTACGAGAAATTAAAATTTTAAAAACAAATAATTTTTAAGCAAAAAGCACAACCGGCACTTATTTAAATTTAGGAGTACCGTTAATTTATTCATGATCCAAAGATCGGCACTAAACCAAATTAATACGGGGCCACGCTGGAGATAGCGCTTTTATAATGAAAATGGTTCACGCCTCACGCTGGGTTCACGCTTCTTCAACAGTCTGATCGAGATAGCGGAAATGGAACGGTTGAATCTCCTCGGCTTCATCAGGGATAGTATGTAATTGGTTTACTAAAATAATGACTTTAAGCTACTCTTTTTGATTATATTATTATTAGGTACGTATCTCCTCCTGACACTCGCTTAAAGAGGGCACTCACAATGGACAACTATGTCTCCAGTGAAAGTGTGAAATATTCCACACATGCCTTTCTAACTCAACCTAACCTATGGCTTCGCTAAATACTATATATAAAAGTAATCCCGAAAACTCATGAAAAATAAAGGAAACTTCTAGAAATATCCCGAAAGTTCTTTAAGAAACGTAAAACACGAAAAATCCCGAAAACAAAACCCAAATAAAAACTCAAGAAAATTGTAGCAAATTTTTAGGTTTCGAAAAAGCATAAAGAATTTCATTATTTCGTTAATCTATTAAATAAAAAAGCAAATTTTATTTAGAACTTTATCAAATACCTTAGTACTTTAGTAGTTAATTAGCACTATCAAAAACTTGAAGTACTTTAGTATTTCGTATTTAGTGTATCTTCTATTTACTTGAGTATTTCATAATAATAATAACATTTTTGCACTTACACTTTTTGTCGTGCGCGTCTTGATGCTGTTACACAAATGGTGGGCCTACAGTTTTACGACGCCTCCGAACGGCAAATGGATTTTATAAGAAGTAGCTTTTGATGACAGAAATATACTTGGATGTTTGCCTTTGCATGCCGAAGGCCGCCCGCTTTTCGAAAAAACTTTTCTATTTTAGATGTTGCTCGGTTAAGAGATCGAACCCATGTCCACTCAGCCACAGCAGCCATAGTCATCTCTAAATATCTAACTTTTTTCACTTTAGTATTTGAATATCCCAAAGTGTATGGGTATTTCGTATCAAGGCAAGTAGTACTTTAAATCAGTGACTTAGAACGCGTTTCGGTTTTAGTTTAGTACTACATGAGAACAAAATGTAATATCAAGGGCGTTCTCACAAAAGAACTAAGCGGGAACAAAGTGACTACAAAAGTTCAGAAACGTTTCCGTTAAGAACAAAATTCGAACAAAACTCTCGGGAACGCTCTCAAGAAGAACAGACTGAGAACGAACGTTTCGGGAACGTTTTCAATGAGAACAAAATGAGCAACAAAAGTTTTCATAAATTAACATTAAGAATGAGAAGGGCGTTTGCGTGTTGGCATGAAAGATCGTTTCAGTGAAAACAATGCTTGCTAATTCTAAGCCAGGGGAAAGTTGGATGATTTCAACCTCTAGATGGTTTATTATTATCATTTTCTGTGCAAGAAAATTTTGTGTCTAAATCTTTCTTTGACTTAATTTGCATAGTTATCTTTCAGTTATTTTTAATTAATTTTAATATTCAAACATTTCAAATTAATGGAACGTTATGAGAAAAATTTTGTTATCGCTTCCATTCTTCGCGAATAGTTCATGGAAGATTTGTACCGGTTCGTTCTTTGTCAGAAAGTGCATGAAATTTTAGTCCCCAAATGGTTCTTCGAGAGAAAGTTCTTTAGATTTTTGTTCCCAGTTTGTTCTTTGCCAGAACGATCCTCAAAATTTTGTTCGCAGTTTGTTCTCTTATATACATATATTCCCGAAGGTATTGTTCGCAGTTTGTTCTCTTTGGGAACTTTACAAAGGGGTTTGTTCTTATGTAATACCGGTTGAGAACGTTCTCGATAGTTTTGTTCTCACTTTCGTTTTTGTGGTGAAACATTTCCGAAGATTTTTTTCTCATTTCGGTTTGTGTTTTTAAGCATTCTTGGGAATATAACTAAGAAAACTACATTTAGTTTAGTTTAATATGTCCATCACCGATCTGTGTAAAATTTAACCCTAAACTACTGTTTAAGCACAGTCTTGTAACTAATGATGTTGGTCTGTGAGACCACACAAATTGTATTGTTAAGTAATAAATATATTTGTAGATCTTTTCATCAAAAACTGTTTTTAGTGAACTGATTACACTAAGTAACAAAAAAAAAAATTTTCTCAGTCCTTGGGATGTAATTGTTATTTCCTAGTCTGTTATGCCTTAAAAGTATGGAAACCACCTAATATTCCTCGGAAACTTTGCTTTTGTGACCAGGACAATGTGATTCATTAAAATATGCTAAAATTATGAGAAAAACGTGTTTGAGTCTTTCACTACAGAGAAAATCATACAGAACAGCACATATAAATCAAAACTAAATTTTATTAAAACTTCAGAAAACCAAAAACATAAAACTAAATCAGAAGCGGGTGGTTTTTTCGACATTTGCGTTTAAACTGCGAGTCACTTTCTCTAATCAATCCCCAAAAAAAAAAGCAAAGTTATCTTGCGACAATAGCTGTTTTCTATACTTTTGGGACCTAACTGACTAGGAAATAACAATTACAAACCAGGGACAAAAACCTTGTTACATAGTATTATCTTTCTGAGTTTGCAAAAAAAAAAAGCTTCGATTTTTTTTTTTTTAATTTACCCAAATTAAACTTAAATTTTATTAGAAATATTTTCAACCCATATGTTAAGAAAAAACTAAATAGCAATTGATTCATATATTTAAAAAGAAAAATCCTTTTTAAATATAAAAATACTTCAATTTTACAAGAGTAAAAAAAAGTTTGGCATCTTTCACAATGACTAGAAACTAGGGAATGTTTGTTAGTAAAGAATTTTTCTTGGCTTATCCTACGCATATCATGTAAAATCAAAAAAAAAAAAATATGTTGAAATGTACAATAAATTTTCATTAAGTTAAATAATTATTACTAATAATTACTTTTACTAATAATCTCTTTTTCCACCTGTCAAAACTTACCTTTTTGGACGCGCTTTTAAAAATTGCTAATTATTTTTGTCAGTGTTCCTTGTCGGCTGCTTTCACTGCCACAATAATTCCGCCGATTTTAAGCTTTACACAAAATGTTGTATCATTCAATTTATTTAATAATTCTTTGGCTACTAGAACATTTTTATGCTAAAATCATTGGCTTAGCTTTCACTTCTACTGCCACACTTGCTATCTATTGGTTATTTTTGTATTTGTGTATTTCGTATTTATCACAAAACACACTTTTTTGCTTGCTTGGTGTCATTAACTGCAAAGAATTCTACGCGTTCTACGTTTGGCGATTTTTGAGGTTAAACTTTTCACGAAAAAAATCGCGCACATCAACAACAAACCCAAACAAAAGATGATCGACAGACACGCGCTAGTGAAGCGAATCGTTTTAGGGCAGGTGGTAATTTCCGTTATTGCGTTGCAGCAGCAAGTGGAAACTGAAACAAATAGCAATCACTGGCGAGTAAGATTTTCGCAGCTTTAATCACTTAGCAAAATGCACAATTTTTCACTGTGCTTTCTCGCTTATTTTATTTTTTTGCAAATTTTCTAAAATATTAGCTTTGCACTTTGTTTTGTCAAATAAAACTAATAAATCGCATAGCAGTTTTCTTTTCTACACCTTTGGGCTCCAGCACACACAGCAACCCAAGTCACAGCAGCCACTAGCAGACAACTCTTGAAGCTACCGACCAAGTGTCTATATGTACATATGTATGCAAATAAATGAATATTGAAAGCAGCAAATAAGTGAGCACCCGTAGCGAACCTTTCCGTCGAAAACTATAACAAACAAATTAGCTTTTGCGATGGCGAGTTTTCCGCGCTTCAACTTCTGCCTCCAATAAGCGACGACAACAAATTGAATTCTTTTCGTTTGAATGATAGTTTTGGAGTCATCTCCAGTTAGTAGCGCGCTCCCAACCACCGAACCACCGAATCACCGAAGCACCATTCCACTTCACACTTTTTTATATGCACATACATATTTCTACACACACACACACCTTCTCCATATGTCCATAAAAGCACGCATCGTGCGCGCATATCTTTGGAGCTGAGGCTGTTCGTGGTTTGGCAAATGTTTCAATTCCGCTTTGTTGTTATTTATCTGAGCTGCCTATGCAGCCAATTTAACAGTTTCAGGCAATTATAGTTGTCACCTTGTTTCATTGTTTTTGTTTTGAACAGTGAGTTGAGTTGAGTTGAGCTCCCCTTTATTATTGCACTTGCAAGTGGAGAGTGACTATTCTGCCTCGGTCGCTCGCACAGTGCACATTTGTGTATACATATATTTCTCACTACTGGCTTTTGGAAGCTCTCAATTGGCGCTCTAAAACCCGTTTCAAAGTGTTTCAATTTGCATTTTGTTCCACCCACTTAGCTCCAAAGCGGTGCGCTGAAACGAACTGCATATTCCACAGGCCCGTATAAGTTTCAGCTCCAAAAATTTAAGCTTTTCATACTTGTATTTTGTTGATAGTTGTGCTTTTGTTAGCCAGATAGCTTTCAAATGTTTTTAGTTCTTGCATGCAGACAGGAACTGCATAGCTTTCCTGTTGACCTGGCTAATAGCTTCCGGCGGCTAGCACGAGCTTATGTGGCACGAAGAAATGTTCATGAAGTTCATGCATTCAAATGGAATAAGGTGTTGCAAAATTTTTAGATGATGAAATAATGTTACTTTTGATTTGAATAGCCAGAGTAAGTAGGAAATAGCGCCGCACGCCTGTTGAATCATATAAAATTAGCTTTTCCGGGAGTTTTAGTAAATTAAATTCTTATCTAAATAGTGTTTTATATCCGAGAAATGTTTAAATAATAGTTTTTAAGGTGCGATTTTGCAAATTCAGCAATTACACTGTACAGTACACATCATAATTAATTTCACAGTACACGTCATAAGTAATTTCTCCGTTTTCTGAAGTTAGCCTCCGAAACCGTGATATGGGCCTACGAAGTTCGAAATTGGACCTAGGATAAGAAAATATATCTAACTATTGTGTGAGAACAACAAAAAAAAAAGTAAAAATATAGACGTAGTTCACCTTTTTTGTACAAACTTATATTGCAAGTGCTATAAGGGGTCAAAGGTCAGTTCTTCGAAAAATTAAAAACCTTATATTCGAAACAATTTGGAATTGTTTTTTAAAAAACTGGCATCGTTGTAAAGGTTATCAAACACTCTTTGTTTTTTTTTTTTGAGGAACAATATTAGTTATAATTAAGTATATGACTTCATATAAGTATATTATTCACAAAATATTTATGAAAAAATAGCAATGATAAAAGTAGTAGAAATTATTCTTTCGATACCAAGTTCTTTTTTTCGATACTTACTCGATACCGAACAAAAACAACAAGAAAAGTATCGAGTATTTACTTGTATCGATTGAATCCTACTAATTAGTAATACAATTCATTACTTTATTTGAATAAAACAGACTGCACTGGATAAAACCTGGTATGCGACATCTTAGCAAGTTCTGGCTATTTTTCCCCAGTTTATTCAATGTTTATTTTTTTTATAAAAATTCTGCAAAGTTCGACTAAAAATTCTAAATTCCTTGTCAGCAACTTTGGACAAAATTTTGCTGCTGTTTTGTAGCCCATTAAATTTTAGTATAATAAAATGCAAGTTTGAAGTATCTAGAACTTACCGTTGATTTTTGGCAATTTTTTTTCGTTGAGGGTCAAGTTTTAAATACTTGAATTTTGTACTTTTATGTACTAATATTTAATGTGCTACAAAACTGATTACTAAGAAGAAAATAAACATTAAATAAACTAAAGGAAAATAGTCAAAACTTGCTAAAATGTCACATACCAGTGTTTATTTAGTTCTAAAATTAAAGGAAATTTTCCGTTTTATTTAAATAATCAAATATTCAATTATATTATCTACTAATTAGTATTTTTTTTACCTAGGGCATAGGTTCGAACTTTGAAGTCCCATATCTCGATCTCGAAGGCTAACTTCGAGAAACAGAGAAATTAATTTTTTAACTATGACTCAATCCCTTAAAAAAATTGGTTTGGTCCAATACCTAGAAAAAAAGTTGACGTTATTTGATTGCGCTTAATTTCCTACATTCATATTCTTATTTTTCTAGTTTGACCGCCTAAGCGATTTTGGCGACTTCAACAGAGCACGCCACTTGTTTCTCCTATGTGCCAACTGACACCAATTGGAAATGCCAAGACTAGCCAAGCCCTTCTCCACTTGGTCTTTCCAACGCAGTGGGGGCCTGCCTCCTTCTCTGCTACCACCAGCGGGTTCCGAGTTGAATACTTTCAGAGTTGGAGTGTCGGTGTCCATTCGAACGGCATGGCCAAGCCAGCGGAGCCGCTGTATTTTAGTTCACTGCACTATGTCCATGCGGTGTAAAGCTCATACAGCTCATCATTTCGTCGTCTGCGGTACACGTCATCACCAATGCGTAAACGTCCGTAATTCTTCCGCAAAATCTTTTTCTTTCGAAAACTCCAAGGGGCCCCTCATCGGAAGTTGTCATTGTCCATGCATCTGCGCCATATACGAGCACAGGCATGATGAGTGACTTATAGAGTGTGGTTTTCGTACGTCGAGAGAGGACTTTACTCCTGAATCGCGTACTCAGTCCAAAGTAGCATTTGTAGGCAGATTAAAGAAATCACACGAAAGGCTCGGAGAGGTCATTCCCAATTCTGATGAAGCTGGTGGTGTTGTTCAACGTCATTTTACAT
>NW_016159113.1:90803-96677 GCF_001687245.7 Rhagoletis zephyria
TAAATTGAGAAAGTTGTTTTTGTTCCCAGAAATATGCTGCAAAATTCAGACAACGCCATGCAGTGCAATATACGCTATACTGTCACGCTCTATAAGGCAGTGCTGACCAAGAAGAGTGACTATCTCATACAAGTATCCTTTGCTGGCAACCATGTACTTGTGACACCGCCCCATTCACCAACGGCCTTTCATTTCTAAAGTTTAGATTCCATCCTTTCAAGGGCAAGACTAATGTATGCAAGGGCACTGCCCAACCGGAGTGGAATTTCGCGGTGTGCTTCTCATGGACTTTCCCATCGCTATCGCAGACCTTTGTCGTACAGATTTTGTCCCATGAACATCTGCAGTGGAAAGCTATCGCTGACTATGAAATACATTTCGATGAGATCGCATTCAAAGGTTTCTGGCTAAGATAAGAATTTTTTTGCTTTTATTTGGTGGAATACACTCACTTTATTTTTCTGTAGATAAGCCGGCACTGGGTCCTACATATGTGCATTTCTACGATATAGCCAATCCACTGCAATACCTCGGCCGACTTTTGGTGGAGGTGGTTTCAGAGTGTCTACCGACCGGTCCGGCACGCGATCTCTTAACAAGGCCCGTCGCACCACTGGATGAGAAACGTTGGTGGCAGGAGGAGACATTTCTAGTGGAATTTCTACCATTACAAGGCGACTTTGTGCATGGCAATTTTAGTAACTGCAAAATTTCTATGAGACTCGCAGGTAATTTACGAAACTAAGCATACGATTTGTTACCTCTTACTTGGTCGCCCCATTTCCGCATAAAATACTTGTAGTGCTAGATATTTCTTAAGACGTAGCCTGCTGCGCCACTGCCTTTATTATACTACAGACTATATCAACGGCGGTGTATAGTTCGTAGCTTGTTGTTGCATTGCCTGAGATATTTGCTGACGCTGAAGAGCGGGAGTCTATAAAAATGCTGAACGACTTTTCTCGTATTCCCTGAGAGCCATTATTAAGCTGTACGTTAGGTCAGTGTCGGCATTCTAACACATTGAAACGATTCAATAAGTGAGACAGTGTGCCCTCAATGCACTGCTTCGCTTCCGCTCTTCGTATACGTGTGAAACACACATGTGCTCAGAGAGCGCTCAGTGAGCTATGGCCTGCCGACCACTGCGTTAGGTTATGAACAGCAAGTCCCTCTTCAAGTCCGTTATTTAATATGGCAAAAAGAAGTGGACGTTGTCGGACGGAAACAAAAAGGTTATATAGACTTTCGAGAAAACTATCGCAGACGTATATGCCAAGATGATATATGACCCAGTTTGTGTGTGAGATGCGCAAAAAAAGATATAAAATAACGAACTTTACGAGCTCTATAATGACCCGTAAACTAACAAAGGCATGAAAAAACAAGATTCGATATGCGCTGGGATGCGTTTGTATGGCAACGTTTTTAAGAAAATATCCTTCGATTCGGCACCCATGGGTAGAAAACATGTGTGGGTATCGAATACAATTTCAGGTAGGGGAAAATCTGAGGATATGAAGCTTATCAGCTACCCTTTTCCAAATTTCAGCAGGTAGGACTACGTGTTGGTTTCTGGATAGCGGCTTTCGAGATTTAATCTTGAACTCTAGAAGAAGAAGACCTCGAAATATTTCCAAGTAGATCCAAGGGAAATATGGAGCTAGACATCTTTATAATCATCGTGCCTGCGAAGGAACTGTTTAGGTTAGGCTAAGAGGACGTGTGTGGAATATTCCACACTTTCACTCGAAGACAGAAATGTCCATTGTGAGTGCCCTCTTTATGTGAGTGTCAGTGACAGAGTAACTTTAAGCCATTATTCTACTAAACCAACTACTGTCCCTGATGAAGCCAAGGAGATCCAACAGTTCCACCTCTGCTACCTTGCCCAAACTGTTGAAGAAGCGTGGACTCAAGTGATTTGAGACGCTTCTTATGTAGACCTGGACATCGACACAGATAGTGATCAATTTAATCTTACTCATCCTTATCATGGCAGCCTATACAGAGAGTACTTGTTGGTGAAGATATAACACAGTGTCCTGTGTTTGCGTGAAAGAACTGCCTTTTAGCGTTGGATTTGTCGAAAGTACGATAAGCACGATCAGAAAATATTCCAAAAATGTACTCTCTCCCCAATCCTCACTGGTGTTACTTGCCGTTAACGTAACCGAATAATGCATCAAACACAACACTAAGCACGTTTAGGCTCCGTGCCTGACTTATCCCTCGTATGTCATTCAAGATACCAATCACTTTTTAGTCTTTTTAATCCATTAACAACCACAGCCTTTGCTCCGCTCGTAAGCGCACGTTTCCTGGGCCCATATTTAGTTAAGCTCAACTCGGAGTAAATTTTATGCTTAGATAAGGGGAAATAATCAATTTGATACACATTTACTTATCTAAATATTGTATTTTAATTTTTAATCAGAGAGTACTTCTAATTATGTGGAATGCTATCTGAAAAGCTATCCCGGAAAGACTACCAGCTCTGGCACTACTTTGAAATACTTTCGCCAAGAAGCGCCCTATAAAGCGGCTTACTTAAAAATTACAATGCCCGATAATCGATATAAATTCGACAGCGATTATTATATGCAAGAAATTTTGGATCTAATAGTTAAGTATCCGAACTTTCGTTTTGGTTGTTAATGCTTCCAAGAAAGATTGATTGTGGTTTATTTTGGAACGAATTTCTTTCATCAGCTGTCAAATTTTAATTAGATATTGTGCCATCTTTAGTACAATTTTTCGTCCAAAAGTATGAGAAATTCGTTTCAATATAGATCGGATATCAAATTTTGTGCTCATTGCTAACTGTCTTCATTGCAGGAATCAGAGCTAAAAGCCTTCAAACTCTTTCAAATTAAATACACCAACCAATTTTTGCTCCAAGCCAAATGCTTCAAAGCCATTATAATGAATTTGCAAAACAAACTAAATGAGGGTGTCGATGAAAAGCGACTTCAATATACCGGGTTCAAAGATGCCACCATGTGGGACACAAATCGTTTGGTCTATGTTAATGCCTTCTTCGTAAGTTCATACCTGTAAGTTTTCGCCATCTAAACTGTTCTTATGTTTTATGCAGGAAAAGTTTCCCGAGAAGCTACGCGCTATGCGTCAAAAGCTCAAATCAGCGCCCGCAATGCTAATCGATTCCACCATCTCAGAGGTGGTAGATCAAATGGTCTCACATTCCAATGAACTAAAAAGTCTTTTGGCCACTACACGCTTGCAGGATGAGTGGCCCACGCTTATGATCATGCTGAGCGTATCGGGAAATCGGGACATTGCAGTTTGCCGGCTAAATGCCAAGTACTTTTTAAATACGCCAAAAGACATACCGCCCAGCCCGAATAGTTTATGTTGGCGCATGCGTAATTTTATATTCAAGGTATACCACGGCGCGGTTGTAATGCTTTCGTATATAGCCTTAACTCTCTTTACCTCCTTTTGCTTGCAGGATATTCAATGTCAGCACAGCTGCATCAACTGTGGCTGCAATATGGGCATTATACAAGGTTCACTTGGCATTGTGGTTGATAGTGAACGCACCGAATATTTGGCTACTATAACCAACGATTGGAAACAAACTGAGCTCTATTATTGGTCACCCATTGTTGCCTACACCGTCTACAAATGTCGCATCTTTATACATCAAGCGAAAATTCGACCAGGCAGCGATAGCAGTGGGCTTTGTGATGGCTATCTACGTGTCATCTTTGGCTCGCAGTGGGCACAAACATCTACGGTAGAGGCGACACTCTCACCAATATGGAACTGTGTGATCTGCTTTGATGTCGTTGTGCTGCCAGGCAGCATGCAATGGTACTTGAAAAATCCGCCACTTGTAGCTGTTGAACTGTACGATCGCGATCGTCTAACGGCCAATGACTATCTTGGAAGTGGTAGTGTGCCAGTCTCAGTGATAGGTATGAAAGAGGCAGATGAGAGCGCACGCGAGGAACCAGAAAATAGATTTAAGCTAAATAAAATGGTGAAGACCAGAAACGCTATGCAGAAATTTCATAAACTGAAAATTCTATCACCGCCACCGCTAGCTTGGGTGCCGATCGCTCAGAATGGCAGTGTACGAGCTGAGGTATTGATGTCTGCGGAGCTAGTAGAGACGCAAGAAGAAATGGGGAAACTAGAAATGGTGGAGCCGACCATCACAACGGGTATACCGTCGGGCATAAGACCGATTATGAAGAACTTTGTGTGAGTAGGAGAAGATGGTGTGCTTAAGAGATTGAGCTTATGAGCAAATCTCACGAGTTGTTACATTTTCGACAAAAAAGGTGTTTTTCGTTTAAAATGGTGGCACACTTTTATAAGACAATGCATTATCTTCAGTTTTGTATAAAGAACAAGATTCCATTGCGAAATTTTATTTAAATGAAAACTTAAAAAATATATACTAAAAAAAGTCAAAATAACAACTCGTGTTCGTATACTCGTAGTTGTGTATGTAACGTATACGCCCCCCGTAGCACTATACATAGTCAGCTAACACGTTTATTCGCACGCCTTAAGTTTGAAGTCATATAAGTAATTAAATATTGGCTTGGAAGATTTTTACACAGTATTCCTTATGCAAATATAAATTACTTTCTTCGCCTATATAACAATTCTAGAATAAATTTCAAGTGTGCCAATCAAAATTAAAAAAATGGAATTTTAATTTCCCAAATCCTAGTCATCTTTCAATTTCAATAATTTTTTTTTATTTGGTGGCACAATAGTTTTATTAGACTAGATTCGTTCGTTTTGGCAACAAGAACATTTTCACCATTTAATTTTAACATTTTGAAGTATCTTAAATTATTAAAATTAAAAAATCGTAAAATTTCCAAAAATTACAAACTAGTGCAACCAATGCGAATTAGTATAAAGAAGGTGATAGCAAGAGTACAAAAACACAAATTTACATGTATTTTGTTTTTGCTTTGGCGGCATAAACTGTCAAAATCTGTAAGAGTGTGTGTGGAAATGCAAACAAAATTTTTCAATTTGACACAAGAAGCCGTGAAGCGAAACAAATACACAAAATCAGCTGATCTAGTAACACCAACTTATATAAATTCGCCTGGGCTGGGACAGATATTCTGCATGCTGCCATTTTTTTTTTTTATAATTTGATGGCACACTCTTGAAACTTTATAGATATGTTGTATTTGACGCCAACGTTCATTGCCTCTAATATGGACATTCTAGTTGAAAACTTCCCAAAGTTATTTAAAAACAAAAATTATGATTTTTAATTTCGGTACTTTTTCGCCTAAATAAACGTTTTAAGGCTAAAATTGTTCAAAGACGAGATAATTACACTTTACTGTACTTGTTTCAGGAACTCCATTGATTAAAATAAATGCAAGAAGATTGCTTTAGCGTTTTTTTGTTCTGGCGAAAGAAGGGAGTGACACTTAAAAACAACTCGTGAGATTTGCGCTTTAATTTTTTTTTCTTTTTTTTTAGGTTAGAAGTGGTTTTCATTGGTTTTCGAAATTACACAAAAACAACTTTTGGTGGCAGACATCGAATCAAAGTTATGATGGGTGATTTGCTGCTTACGAGTGGACTTTCGTCGACACGCTTGAAGAATAGCATTAACTTTTTAGTTATATTTGCTTCTGGAGTTGTGGTAAGTGGCTGATTGAGGTTGTGGTTTGTTGCGGCAGAAATGCCTTATGACTTAAATGAAAATTTAGAAACTTTCTGGGCCGACAACTGGTAAACTAGAAGACACCGGACGAGACCAGACCAAACACATACACTGCAACAAATTTGAAAACCGACGTACACTTAAATAACCAATTTCTCTTTCAGAGCCTGCCTGAGCAGCTGGAATATTGGCCTGCAATT
>NW_016159114.1:0-6483 GCF_001687245.7 Rhagoletis zephyria
AACAAGCCACAATAACATTGACAATTTTAGATATAATTTATATAAATAAATGTGCAAAACCTGTGCAGGTGGTTCATAAGAGAATTTCAAAATGAAAAATTTATTTTCAAAGCTTATAAGCGGGACGCATTTTTTGGTGCTTTAAATGGATGCTTATATCGTGATTTTTGGTGTATAGTATATTTAAATAGGGAAAATTTTCTTATAATTTTTCTAGAGCTTATAGGCGGGAATTACAAACCAGGGTTCGGAAATTCTCATTTATGATTATTCGTTCATTCAAATAATCCATTCGCGATCACTTACAAAAGCTTATCGCGATAAACTTATCTGGATTTTATATCTATGCACACATACATATGTGTGTATCAGAGCTGTGTAATGATTGAATCAATTGAGTGTGCATTCTCATTTTTTTCGTTTCAAAAATTTGATTGTTTGATTTAAAAAATTTAACAACCACTCTTGAGATTGGTTACAAATTGTAAACACAAAATTTGTAGTGTGTTATGGAATGGTTGACACCCATTCACATAGAGAATGTGGATGCAAAAAAAACTCAATCATGTATGATTGTACGTTTATGTGAATGCAATCTGTTATTATCATTCAGTACTAATACTATTTGTTGTATCAGGGTTGAGTTTTTTGTACTCAAAATGTGAAACCAAAAGATTGCCATCTGCCTTAAAATAAGTAAACAAATAAATATTTGCTGCTAAAATATTTTTCTAAGTGTTTGGCCGAGCTTCTCCTCAAACTTGAGGCATGAGTTCTGTTGTTGTGACACAAATGGAGACCTACATATTTAAGGCTGATTCCGAACGCCACATGATTTTATAAGAAGAGTTTTCAAGGCAGAAGTATACTCGAGGGTTTGCCATTGCGTGCCGAAGGACGACTGCTATTTTGGGTTATGATCTGACCAGGTATTTAACCATGGTCCTATGGAGTGGAAGTACGCACATGTAATCACTCTGCTACGGCGGCCGCCGTAAGTACATGCTATACATATCGTCGTTTAAAGTACAAAACCGCGTATCAAGAAAATGCAAAACCGCGTAATTGCATAAATTATTTTCTAGAGAGTAAAGTCACCCATATTTCAAAATGGTTATCTTTTTTATAAAGCAAACGTATTTCTGGCTAGTATATTTCAGGACGAATGGATAAGAATTGAGCCAAGAGCTTTTGTGAGCAAATCCAATTTTTGGCAGCCAATGTCAGTCACACGGTTTTGCAGAATGACGATACGCGGTTTTGTACTTTAAACGACGATATATATGTACACATATTAGATTATTTATTCTCAAAATGCATGAAAACTATAGTATGCTTGCAAACAATTAATAACATTTTGTGATAAACAGTTTTACAAATGTATTTGCACTTCAAATTTGTATTTTAATAAAGTATTAATTAAATAAATTATTATTGTAAATTATTATTTTAATAAATAGATCTAAAGATATTTATACTTGGCAACTCTTGGACTTTTCTTCATTTGCAACAAATGACAGATGTAAACAAAATAAAAAAAATNAAAAATTTGATTGTTTGATTTAAAAAATTTAACAACCACTCTTGAGATTGGTTACAAATTGTAAACACAAAATTTGTAGTGTGTTATGGAATGGTTGACACCCATTCACATAGAGAATGTGGATGCAAAAAAAACTCAATCATGTATGATTGTACGTTTATGTGAATGCAATCTGTTATTATCATTCAGTACTAATACTATTTGTTGTATCAGGGTTGAGTTTTTTGTACTCAAAATGTGAAACCAAAAGATTGCCATCTGCCTTAAAATAAGTAAACAAATAAATATTTGCTGCTAAAATATTTTTCTAAGTGTTTGGCCGAGCTTCTCCTCAAACTTGAGGCATGAGTTCTGTTGTTGTGACACAAATGGAGACCTACATATTTAAGGCTGATTCCGAACGCCACATGATTTTATAAGAAGAGTTTTCAAGGCAGAAGTATACTCGAGGGTTTGCCATTGCGTGCCGAAGGACGACTGCTATTTTGGGTTATGATCTGACCAGGGATCTAACCGTGGTCCTATGGAGTGGAAGTACGGACATATAATCACTCTGCTACGGCGGCCGCCGTACGCACATGCTATACATATATATGTATACATACTCGATTATTTGTTCTCAAAATGCATGAAAACTTGCAAACAATTAATAACATTTTGTGATAAACAGTTTTGCAAATGTATTTGCACTTCAAATTTGTGTTTTAATAAAGTATGAATTAAATAAATTATTATTGTAAATTATTATTTTAATAAATAGATCTAAAGATATTTATACTTGGCAACTCTTGGACTTTTCTTCATTTGCAACAAATGACAGATGTAAACAAAATAAAAAAAATATTCTATTTTTACAAATTTAAAGCAAACGGGCGTTCTTTACAAAAAAATGTAGTTAGGGATCGAATTGTGCATATTTTTTTTTCCAATACCAAGTGCCTCCAAGAAGTGTTAAACCACTAAATAGCTTAAAAAACGCTTTCAAAAATTCGAAACGAGAGTGAATTGCAGTGTTCAATAGTGATCGAAATTGCAGGCGAAATTTGTGCGTGTGTAATTAATGTTTTACTTATTTGAAGAAATGGTGCCCCTTGTCATTAAAAATAAGCAAACCAAGACCCCCGCTTCCCACTGGTGGTTACATAATACTTGAATAGCCCCTTATTTAACATGTGCTTGTTTTGTGCACGCACGGCCAGTTAAATAGGCATGTTTGAATCGATTTCCTTCATCATTCTTAAGCTGTAAGCTTTCAAGTTATGTCTTTTTCTAAACCTGAAATTTTGAATTGTGCCGTTATTGCAGAGGACCATCTACATATTTTAGTGTTTGGCCGAGCTACTCTTCCGATTGCGACATGCGCCTTGATGTCGTCGCACAAAGGGGAGTGACCTACAGTTTTACACTATTATAAAAAAACATTTTTTTTTTTATGTTGGCGGGAACTGGGCTCGAACCCTCACCCTACGGTATGGTAGTGCGCACTTCTAACCACTACACCACAGCGACCGCTTAATAAATTTTAATCATTAATCGCGATTAACCATTTTTTCGTTAATTTTTAATCATTCATAGACAATATCTTGAACTTCTTTTTCCAAAAAGTGAGGATGTCAAAATTTTAATTTATATCGGATGTACGGCAATTTTCTAAAAAGGTCTCTTAAGTTCACGAAAATTATTCCAAACGAAAACTTAAACTTGATAAAAAAATCTTAACTAAATTTAACTAATTTATATTAGAAGTTTTAAGTTTATCCCACTGTAAGTGTGAAATCAGTTGCTATGTGTTACCATGATACAAAAAAACACCTGACAATTAAGCATATTCATATTTCATGCTACCATACGCAGTATATAAAATTCTTCATATTTTATTATTAATTTTTCGTTTGTTTAAAAACATTTTATTCTTAGAATCGAAATTGTACCAAGCAAAATGTCGTTTGTTTTTTAAATAAATGAGGCTAATGCTCAATATGTTGATAATTGTTGTTCTCATTTGCATACTTCACACCAACTCCAATATTGAACAGTGAACTATATTTTAATTTTACCCATATAAACATCGATATAGTTTAATGGTCAAGCACATATGGAGAATTCACAAGAGGTCTTAAGTGTCGTAATGTGTTAAAGTCTTAAAATTTTTTAACGTAAAACAACACCTATTACTTCTTTAGGCGTTTTTTAACAAAACCAAAATGTTTTTAAACTTGTAGGAAATATATTATTGGCTCTTATTATACACAACCAATCTTTCAAATCGCTTTTAACCGTTACTTTATATTGAACAAATTTAAGCCTTTAAGACATTACGACGTCTAACACGAATTGTGAATCCCCTAAATATGCATTAAATTACACATCAAAATTTGTAATTTCAGTTTTCGAATTATATCAGAAACAATCGCACCCGATATAGAAAACTGGGATAGTCCTGGCTAGTTACATTGTGAAATAATCAGATGGCATGAAGACACTGACTAAAATTTTATTAACCGAAATGTAAAGTTTTTGCGAAGTGCTTATCGAAATTTAAAAATTTTTAATATAAGATATTAACTATTTTTAAAAGGTAAATAAATTTTTAAAAGCTATATGTTTTATATATAATCCCAAATTTATGATATAAAATCCCCTCTACCAAAAAACTTTATTTGGTAACACCGCTTCGAATTTTTACAATTGAGCAATTATCAAAAATCTGCCTTTTTATCAAAAAGTTGTTTACCAGGGTGTCTTTCAACTAATGATTGGTACTGAATTAAAGAATGCACACACATAAAAGATTGCAGCCTTTTCAATACTCATTCAGTGTTAAACATTTTTTGATTTGGCATTGGTTTTTTTAATCTTGCTATGAACATGTTGATGTGTGAATTCATAACTGCTTGGAGTGAATGAAAATTTAAAAAAATATAAACCTCAATCTTAAGCGAGGAATAAGTAATGAAAACTGAATAGAAAAAAAGTTTGATTTGAAATTGAAAATTATTTCACACATACACAGCTCTGGTATGTATATATGTGTCTATCTATATGCATGTGCTTATATAAGTGCATAGTTATTTACTGAACAGTAGCGCAGAATGAGCAAAAATTTTGTAGCAATAATCAAATAATAGCTAATTGGCTGTTTTTGCTTACGCGTAAAAGCACATTTAGCGCATTTAGCTCTAAATGCTACTCTAAATGTACATTTACCCATACAAAATTCGTCACCTAAATGCAACGCCATTTTTGCATTAAGAATCTAAATGCTAAAAGCAACCCTGTGGTCTTCCAAAATTTCCACGATTCGAACATGGTTTAATGAAAAAAAGTGGCAACATTGCTTTTTCGAGTATACAGTGGCTAGCTGCGTTGCAGTGATCGCCGATCGAGATTTCATTTATTATTTTACATTATTTGGATAAAGAAAAGTTAAGCAAATTCAACATCGATGTGATGCTGATAGAAATCTGGATCAATTTGTGATCAACTCTGTTTGTTTTGTTTCCTACTTAAGTGGGGAAATTTTAATTGACAGCACCGACAAATGAATATATACACAAACAAATGTTCGGTTATGGTTAAAACAATTGAAGTTTTTGTATTGAATTTTTGGTTTGAAATTTATTTTTTCCTTTTCAGTAGGGTTTCTGCACATTATCTTCTGCGTGAGAATTGATCATAATAGATACGGATCTGAATAAGCGACTAGAACACGGCTGTTTGTCAAAAGCATACGATTTCGAACTCGCTTAAATGTACATTTGCTAAATGCGATGGCATGAACGCTCTTCGAAAACATATGTTCGAAAGTGCTAACTGTTGCATTTTAAATGCAGCAAAAATGCTGCATAAGCGTTGTGAGCCTTTTAGCCTGAAGTATGTATGTATGTAGATACAGTACTGCAGCAGCTTTCTACCTACCTTTTGTTTATTTTCCACTATGCTTTAGAAATATTTACGGAAATAGAGCACATGATTTCGTTTATTTTAGAGTTGTAGCGTTTCGCTAAGTGCGGAGTTGTGTGGTTTAGTTGGGATTTCCCTGAATACCAGTTGTTTCGTAAATACGTACGTTCTTCATAAAATTTTATTTTGTAAGAGTTTTTGGTACGCACCTACATAAATGAGATAAACGATGCGGGTGCTCCATTCACTCACAACAGCTTATCCTGAAAACTTTTTAGGGCGTTGTATGGAAGATGTGTTTTCGCTTTTATAAGGAATTGCACGTATACATATATGCATTGTCGTCAGTGGTAGAAGTAAAAGAAAAGTCCTGCCACTTATGTAAAACATTGGTAATTGCGGGTCCGTTTCACTAGCGGGACAACTGCAGCGGAATTTAAAAAAAATAGTGGGATAATTTTTAACTAATTTTTTGCTAATTAATTACCAAATACAAAAATTTCTAACCAATGCCGTTATCCCGTTAACTCCATGTCCGCTAGCGTAACAATTTCGATAGCGGAATTGGTCATAACCAGGGAACGGATTTTGAGGACCTAAAAACCTATAAAAAAGGCAAAATAAAGTAACGAAATAGGCTGGAAAAGGCAAAATAAAATAATTAAAAAGGCAGGAAAAGGCACTAGGTATTGCAAAAAAGGCAAAACAAAATAGCGAAAAAGGCAGGTAAAGGCAAAAAAAGGTATTGCAAAAAAAGCAAAATAAGGCAATAAAAAAAGACAGAAAATACGAAGAACAATCAAAAAATTTTTTTATTTTAGAAATGCTTATATTACAAGTAAAAAGAGAAAAACCATGAACTAGTTTCATTATATGAAAAATTTGTACTTTGAATCTTTGACTATTTTATCCTTTCGAGTTTCTAACTCGTAAAACTTTAATCTGTATAGTTATAGTAACATTGAACCATAAGATGCATTTTGAAGTTTTCTGGCAGCATTTTCATTCGATTTTCGCGAAGAAAAGCCTTGAATGTA